>NW_026973301.1:0-35857 GCF_036711695.1 Zophobas morio | reverse complement strand
CTGTATTTTTGTCGATTTTTATTGAATTTGAACTATATTTCAACGTTTTTTGATGGTTCTGAGCCACCAAACACACTTAAAGCATGCAGAATCGACTCAGAATAGGAAAAGGAGACGTTTAGGTCAATTTTATGCATTCTGGCGTTCGTAGATACAAGAAAACTGTTAAAATTCTTCAGAAACGTCACTTTTGAAGTGTTTTCTTGTACTTTTAAGCCACTCAGATACCCTACGGGCTCGGAAAGTGCAACGAAACCATCAAATTTTAGCTAGAAACTGTATTTTTGTCGATTTTTATTGAATTTGAACTATATTTCAACGTTTTTTGATGGTTCTGAGCCACCAAACACACTTAAAGCATGCAGAATCGACTCAGAATAGGAAAAGGAGACGTTTAGGTCAATTTTATGCATTCTGGCGTTCGTAGATACAAGAAAACTGTTAAAATTCTTCAGAAACGTCACTTTTGAAGTGTTTTCTTGTACTTTTAAGCCACTCAGATACCCTACGGGCTCGGAAAGTGCAACGAAACCATCAAATTTTAGCTAGAAACTGTATTTTTGTCGATTTTTATTGAATTTGAACTATATTTCAACGTTTTTTGATGGTTCTGAGCCACCAAACACACTTAAAGCATGCAGAATCGACTCAGAATAGGAAAAGGAGACGTTTAGGTCAATTTTATGCATTCTGGCGTTCGTAGATACAAGAAAACTGTTAAAATTCTTCAGAAACGTCACTTTTGAAGTGTTTTCTTGTACTTTTAAGCCACTCAGATACCCTACGGGCTCGGAAAGTGCAACGAAACCATCAAATTTTAGCTAGAAACTGTATTTTTGTCGATTTTTATTGAATTTGAACTATATTTCAACGTTTTTTGATGGTTCTGAGCCACCAAACACACTTAAAGCATGCAGAATCGACTCAGAATAGGAAAAGGAGACGTTTAGGTCAATTTTATGCATTCTGGCGTTCGTAGATACAAGAAAACTGTTAAAATTCTTCAGAAACGTCACTTTTGAAGTGTTTTCTTGTACTTTTAAGCCACTCAGATACCCTACGGGCTCGGAAAGTGCAACGAAACCATCAAATTTTAGCTAGAAACTGTATTTTTGTCGATTTTTATTGAATTTGAACTATATTTCAACGTTTTTTGATGGTTCTGAGCCACCAAACACACTTAAAGCATGCAGAATCGACTCAGAATAGGAAAAGGAGACGTTTAGGTCAATTTTATGCATTCTGGCGTTCGTAGATACAAGAAAACTGTTAAAATTCTTCAGAAACGTCACTTTTGAAGTGTTTTCTTGTACTTTTAAGCCACTCAGATACCCTACGGGCTCGGAAAGTGCAACGAAACCATCAAATTTTAGCTAGAAACTGTATTTTTGTCGATTTTTATTGAATTTGAACTATATTTCAACGTTTTTTGATGGTTCTGAGCCACCAAACACACTTAAAGCATGCAGAATCGACTCAGAATAGGAAAAGGAGACGTTTAGGTCAATTTTATGCATTCTGGCGTTCGTAGATACAAGAAAACTGTTAAAATTCTTCAGAAACGTCACTTTTGAAGTGTTTTCTTGTACTTTTAAGCCACTCAGATACCCTACGGGCTCGGAAAGTGCAACGAAACCATCAAATTTTAGCTAGAAACTGTATTTTTGTCGATTTTTATTGAATTTGAACTATATTTCAACGTTTTTTGATGGTTCTGAGCCACCAAACACACTTAAAGCATGCAGAATCGACTCAGAATAGGAAAAGGAGACGTTTAGGTCAATTTTATGCATTCTGGCGTTCGTAGATACAAGAAAACTGTTAAAATTCTTCAGAAACGTCACTTTTGAAGTGTTTTCTTGTACTTTTAAGCCACTCAGATACCCTACGGGCTCGGAAAGTGCAACGAAACCATCAAATTTTAGCTAGAAACTGTATTTTTGTCGATTTTTATTGAATTTGAACTATATTTCAACGTTTTTTGATGGTTCTGAGCCACCAAACACACTTAAAGCATGCAGAATCGACTCAGAATAGGAAAAGGAGACGTTTAGGTCAATTTTATGCATTCTGGCGTTCGTAGATACAAGAAAACTGTTAAAATTCTTCAGAAACGTCACTTTTGAAGTGTTTTCTTGTACTTTTAAGCCACTCAGATACCCTACGGGCTCGGAAAGTGCAACGAAACCATCAAATTTTAGCTAGAAACTGTATTTTTGTCGATTTTTATTGAATTTGAACTATATTTCAACGTTTTTTGATGGTTCTGAGCCACCAAACACACTTAAAGCATGCAGAATCGACTCAGAATAGGAAAAGGAGACGTTTAGGTCAATTTTATGCATTCTGGCGTTCGTAGATACAAGAAAACTGTTAAAATTCTTCAGAAACGTCACTTTTGAAGTGTTTTCTTGTACTTTTAAGCCACTCAGATACCCTACGGGCTCGGAAAGTGCAACGAAACCATCAAATTTTAGCTAGAAACTGTATTTTTGTCGATTTTTATTGAATTTGAACTATATTTCAACGTTTTTTGATGGTTCTGAGCCACCAAACACACTTAAAGCATGCAGAATCGACTCAGAATAGGAAAAGGAGACGTTTAGGTCAATTTTATGCATTCTGGCGTTCGTAGATACAAGAAAACTGTTAAAATTCTTCAGAAACGTCACTTTTGAAGTGTTTTCTTGTACTTTTAAGCCACTCAGATACCCTACGGGCTCGGAAAGTGCAACGAAACCATCAAATTTTAGCTAGAAACTGTATTTTTGTCGATTTTTATTGAATTTGAACTATATTTCAACGTTTTTTGATGGTTCTGAGCCACCAAACACACTTAAAGCATGCAGAATCGACTCAGAATAGGAAAAGGAGACGTTTAGGTCAATTTTATGCATTCTGGCGTTCGTAGATACAAGAAAACTGTTAAAATTCTTCAGAAACGTCACTTTTGAAGTGTTTTCTTGTACTTTTAAGCCACTCAGATACCCTACGGGCTCGGAAAGTGCAACGAAACCATCAAATTTTAGCTAGAAACTGTATTTTTGTCGATTTTTATTGAATTTGAACTATATTTCAACGTTTTTTGATGGTTCTGAGCCACCAAACACACTTAAAGCATGCAGAATCGACTCAGAATAGGAAAAGGAGACGTTTAGGTCAATTTTATGCATTCTGGCGTTCGTAGATACAAGAAAACTGTTAAAATTCTTCAGAAACGTCACTTTTGAAGTGTTTTCTTGTACTTTTAAGCCACTCAGATACCCTACGGGCTCGGAAAGTGCAACGAAACCATCAAATTTTAGCTAGAAACTGTATTTTTGTCGATTTTTATTGAATTTGAACTATATTTCAACGTTTTTTGATGGTTCTGAGCCACCAAACACACTTAAAGCATGCAGAATCGACTCAGAATAGGAAAAGGAGACGTTTAGGTCAATTTTATGCATTCTGGCGTTCGTAGATACAAGAAAACTGTTAAAATTCTTCAGAAACGTCACTTTTGAAGTGTTTTCTTGTACTTTTAAGCCACTCAGATACCCTTCGGGCTCGGAAAGTGCAACGAAACCATCAAATTTTAGCTAGAAACTGTATTTTTGTCGATTTTTATTGAATTTGAACTATATTTCAACGTTTTTTGATGGTTCTGAGCCACCAAACACACTTAAAGCATGCAGAATCGACTCAGAATAGGAAAAGGAGACGTTTAGGTCAATTTTATGCATTCTGGCGTTCGTAGATACAAGAAAACTGTTAAAATTCTTCAGAAACGTCACTTTTGAAGTGTTTTCTTGTACTTTTAAGCCACTCAGATACCCTACGGGCTCGGAAAGTGCAACGAAACCATCAAATTTTAGCTAGAAACTGTATTTTTGTCGATTTTTATTGAATTTGAACTATATTTCAACGTTTTTTGATGGTTCTGAGCCACCAAACACACTTAAAGCATGCAGAATCGACTCAGAATAGGAAAAGGAGACGTTTAGGTCAATTTTATGCATTCTGGCGTTCGTAGATACAAGAAAACTGTTAAAATTCTTCAGAAACGTCACTTTTGAAGTGTTTTCTTGTACTTTTAAGCCACTCAGATACCCTACGGGCTCGGAAAGTGCAACGAAACCATCAAATTTTAGCTAGAAACTGTATTTTTGTCGATTTTTATTGAATTTGAACTATATTTCAACGTTTTTTGATGGTTCTGAGCCACCAAACACACTTAAAGCATGCAGAATCGACTCAGAATAGGAAAAGGAGACGTTTAGGTCAATTTTATGCATTCTGGCGTTCGTAGATACAAGAAAACTGTTAAAATTCTTCAGAAACGTCACTTTTGAAGTGTTTTCTTGTACTTTTAAGCCACTCAGATACCCTACGGGCTCGGAAAGTGCAACGAAACCATCAAATTTTAGCTAGAAACTGTATTTTTGTCGATTTTTATTGAATTTGAACTATATTTCAACGTTTTTTGATGGTTCTGAGCCACCAAACACACTTAAAGCATGCAGAATCGACTCAGAATAGGAAAAGGAGACGTTTAGGTCAATTTTATGCATTCTGGCGTTCGTAGATACAAGAAAACTGTTAAAATTCTTCAGAAACGTCACTTTTGAAGTGTTTTCTTGTACTTTTAAGCCACTCAGATACCCTACGGGCTCGGAAAGTGCAACGAAACCATCAAATTTTAGCTAGAAACTGTATTTTTGTCGATTTTTATTGAATTTGAACTATATTTCAACGTTTTTTGATGGTTCTGAGCCACCAAACACACTTAAAGCATGCAGAATCGACTCAGAATAGGAAAAGGAGACGTTTAGGTCAATTTTATGCATTCTGGCGTTCGTAGATACAAGAAAACTGTTAAAATTCTTCAGAAACGTCACTTTTGAAGTGTTTTCTTGTACTTTTAAGCCACTCAGATACCCTACGGGCTCGGAAAGTGCAACGAAACCATCAAATTTTAGCTAGAAACTGTATTTTTGTCGATTTTTATTGAATTTGAACTATATTTCAACGTTTTTTGATGGTTCTGAGCCACCAAACACACTTAAAGCATGCAGAATCGACTCAGAATAGGAAAAGGAGACGTTTAGGTCAATTTTATGCATTCTGGCGTTCGTAGATACAAGAAAACTGTTAAAATTCTTCAGAAACGTCACTTTTGAAGTGTTTTCTTGTACTTTTAAGCCACTCAGATACCCTACGGGCTCGGAAAGTGCAACGAAACCATCAAATTTTAGCTAGAAACTGTATTTTTGTCGATTTTTATTGAATTTGAACTATATTTCAACGTTTTTTGATGGTTCTGAGCCACCAAACACACTTAAAGCATGCAGAATCGACTCAGAATAGGAAAAGGAGACGTTTAGGTCAATTTTATGCATTCTGGCGTTCGTAGATACAAGAAAACTGTTAAAATTCTTCAGAAACGTCACTTTTGAAGTGTTTTCTTGTACTTTTAAGCCACTCAGATACCCTACGGGCTCGGAAAGTGCAACGAAACCATCAAATTTTAGCTAGAAACTGTATTTTTGTCGATTTTTATTGAATTTGAACTATATTTCAACGTTTTTTGATGGTTCTGAGCCACCAAACACACTTAAAGCATGCAGAATCGACTCAGAATAGGAAAAGGAGACGTTTAGGTCAATTTTATGCATTCTGGCGTTCGTAGATACAAGAAAACTGTTAAAATTCTTCAGAAACGTCACTTTTGAAGTGTTTTCTTGTACTTTTAAGCCACTCAGATACACTACGGGCTCGGAAAGTGCAACGAAACCATCAAATTTTAGCTAGAAACTGTATTTTTGTCGATTTTTATTGAATTTGAACTATATTTCAACGTTTTTTGATGGTTCTGAGCCACCAAACACACTTAAAGCATGCAGAATCGACTCAGAATAGGAAAAGGAGACGTTTAGGTCAATTTTATGCATTCTGGCGTTCGTAGATACAAGAAAACTGTTAAAATTCTTCAGAAACGTCACTTTTGAAGTGTTTTCGTGTACTTTTAAGCCACTCAGATACACTACGGGCTCGGAAAGTGCAACGAAACCATCAAATTTTAGCTAGAAACTGTATTTTTGTCGATTTTTATTGAATTTGAACTATATTTCAACGTTTTTTGATGGTTCTGAGCCACCAAACACACTTAAAGCATGCAGAATCGACTCAGAATAGGAAAAGGAGACGTTTAGGTCAATTTTATGCATTCTGGCGTTCGTAGATACAAGAAAACTGTTAAAATTCTTCAGAAACGTCACTTTTGAAGTGTTTTCTTGTACTTTTAAGCCACTCAGATACCCTACGGGCTCGGAAAGTGCAACGAAACCATCAAATTTTAGCTAGAAACTGTATTTTTGTCGATTTTTATTGAATTTGAACTATATTTCAACGTTTTTTGATGGTTCTGAGCCACCAAACACACTTAAAGCATGCAGAATCGACTCAGAATAGGAAAAGGAGACGTTTAGGTCAATTTTATGCATTCTGGCGTTCGTAGATACAAGAAAACTGTTAAAATTCTTCAGAAACGTCACTTTTGAAGTGTTTTCTTGTACTTTTAAGCCACTCAGATACCCTACGGGCTCGGAAAGTGCAACGAAACCATCAAATTTTAGCTAGAAACTGTATTTTTGTCGATTTTTATTGAATTTGAACTATATTTCAACGTTTTTTGATGGTTCTGAGCCACCAAACACACTTAAAGCATGCAGAATCGACTCAGAATAGGAAAAGGAGACGTTTAGGTCAATTTTATGCATTCTGGCGTTCGTAGATACAAGAAAACTGTTAAAATTCTTCAGAAACGTCACTTTTGAAGTGTTTTCTTGTACTTTTAAGCCACTCAGATACCCTACGGGCTCGGAAAGTGCAACGAAACCATCAAATTTTAGCTAGAAACTGTATTTTTGTCGATTTTTATTGAATTTGAACTATATTTCAACGTTTTTTGATGGTTCTGAGCCACCAAACACACTTAAAGCATGCAGAATCGACTCAGAATAGGAAAAGGAGACGTTTAGGTCAATTTTATGCATTCTGGCGTTCGTAGATGCAAGAAAACTGTTAAAATTCTTCAGAAACATCACTTTTGAAGTGTTTTCTTGTACTTTTAAGCCACTCAGATACCCTACGGGCTCGGAAAGTGCAACGAAACCATCAAATTTTAGCTAGAAACTGTATTTTTGTCGATTTTTATTGAATTTGAACTATATTTCAACGTTTTTTGATGGTTCTGAGCCACCAAACACACTTAAAGCATGCAGAATCGACTCAGAATAGGAAAAGGAGACGTTTAGGTCAATTTTATGCATTCTGGCGTTCGTAGATACAAGAAAACTGTTAAAATTCTTCAGAAACGTCACTTTTGAAGTGTTTTCTTGTACTTTTAAGCCACTCAGATACCCTACGGGCTCGGAAAGTGCAACGAAACCATCAAATTTTAGCTAGAAACTGTATTTTTGTCGATTTTTATTGAATTTGAACTATATTTCAACGTTTTTTGATGGTTCTGAGCCACCAAACACACTTAAAGCATGCAGAATCGACTCAGAATAGGAAAAGGAGACGTTTAGGTCAATTTTATGCATTCTGGCGTTCGTAGATACAAGAAAACTGTTAAAATTCTTCAGAAACGTCACTTTTGAAGTGTTTTCTTGTACTTTTAAGCCACTCAGATACCCTACGGGCTCGGAAAGTGCAACGAAACCATAAAATTTTAGCTAGAAACTGTATTTTTGTCGATTTTTATTGAATTTGAACTATATTTCAACGTTTTTTGATGGTTCTGAGCCACCAAACACACTTAAAGCATGCAGAATCGACTCAGAATAGGAAAAGGAGACGTTTAGGTCAATTTTATGCATTCTGGCGTTCGTAGATACAAGAAAACTGTTAAAATTCTTCAGAAACGTCACTTTTGAAGTGTTTTCTTGTACTTTTAAGCCACTCAGATACCCTACGGGCTCGGAAAGTGCAACGAAACCATCAAATTTTAGCTAGAAACTGTATTTTTGTCGATTTTTATTGAATTTGAACTATATTTCAACGTTTTTTGATG
Source organism: Zophobas morio (assembly GCF_036711695.1). Classification (NCBI taxonomy): domain Eukaryota; kingdom Metazoa; phylum Arthropoda; class Insecta; order Coleoptera; family Tenebrionidae; genus Zophobas; species Zophobas morio. The sequence continues at coordinate 27,798 of NW_026973301.1, read as the reverse complement.
GTTCTGAGCCACCAAACACACTTAAAGCATGCAGAATCGACTCAGAATAGGAAAAGGAGACGTTTAGGTCAATTTTATGCATTCTGGCGTTCGTAGATACAAGAAAACTGTTAAAATTCTTCAGAAACGTCACTTTTGAAGTGTTTTCTTGTACTTTTAAGCCACTCAGATACACTACGGGCTCGGAAAGTGCAACGAAACCATCAAATTTTAGCTAGAAACTGTATTTTTGTCGATTTTTATTGAATTTGAACTATATTTCAACGTTTTTTGATGGTTCTGAGCCACCAAACACACTTAAAGCATGCAGAATCGACTCAGAATAGGAAAAGGAGACGTTTAGGTCAATTTTATGCATTCTGGCGTTCGTAGATACAAGAAAACTGTTAAAATTCTTCAGAAACGTCACTTTTGAAGTGTTTTCGTGTACTTTTAAGCCACTCAGATACACTACGGGCTCGGAAAGTGCAACGAAACCATCAAATTTTAGCTAGAAACTGTATTTTTGTCGATTTTTATTGAATTTGAACTATATTTCAACGTTTTTTGATGGTTCTGAGCCACCAAACACACTTAAAGCATGCAGAATCGACTCAGAATAGGAAAAGGAGACGTTTAGGTCAATTTTATGCATTCTGGCGTTCGTAGATACAAGAAAACTGTTAAAATTCTTCAGAAACGTCACTTTTGAAGTGTTTTCTTGTACTTTTAAGCCACTCAGATACCCTACGGGCTCGGAAAGTGCAACGAAACCATCAAATTTTAGCTAGAAACTGTATTTTTGTCGATTTTTATTGAATTTGAACTATATTTCAACGTTTTTTGATGGTTCTGAGCCACCAAACACACTTAAAGCATGCAGAATCGACTCAGAATAGGAAAAGGAGACGTTTAGGTCAATTTTATGCATTCTGGCGTTCGTAGATACAAGAAAACTGTTAAAATTCTTCAGAAACGTCACTTTTGAAGTGTTTTCTTGTACTTTTAAGCCACTCAGATACCCTACGGGCTCGGAAAGTGCAACGAAACCATCAAATTTTAGCTAGAAACTGTATTTTTGTCGATTTTTATTGAATTTGAACTATATTTCAACGTTTTTTGATGGTTCTGAGCCACCAAACACACTTAAAGCATGCAGAATCGACTCAGAATAGGAAAAGGAGACGTTTAGGTCAATTTTATGCATTCTGGCGTTCGTAGATACAAGAAAACTGTTAAAATTCTTCAGAAACGTCACTTTTGAAGTGTTTTCTTGTACTTTTAAGCCACTCAGATACCCTACGGGCTCGGAAAGTGCAACGAAACCATCAAATTTTAGCTAGAAACTGTATTTTTGTCGATTTTTATTGAATTTGAACTATATTTCAACGTTTTTTGATGGTTCTGAGCCACCAAACACACTTAAAGCATGCAGAATCGACTCAGAATAGGAAAAGGAGACGTTTAGGTCAATTTTATGCATTCTGGCGTTCGTAGATACAAGAAAACTGTTAAAATTCTTCAGAAACGTCACTTTTGAAGTGTTTTCTTGTACTTTTAAGCCACTCAGATACCCTACGGGCTCGGAAAGTGCAACGAAACCATCAAATTTTAGCTAGAAACTGTATTTTTGTCGATTTTTATTGAATTTGAACTATATTTCAACGTTTTTTGATGGTTCTGAGCCACCAAACACACTTAAAGCATGCAGAATCGACTCAGAATAGGAAAAGGAGACGTTTAGGTCAATTTTATGCATTCTGGCGTTCGTAGATACAAGAAAACTGTTAAAATTCTTCAGAAACGTCACTTTTGAAGTGTTTTCTTGTACTTCTAAGCCACTCAGATACCCTTCGGGCTCGGAAAGTGCAACGAAACCATCAAATTTTAGCTAGAAACTGTATTTTTGTCGATTTTTATTGAATTTGAACTATATTTCAACGTTTTTTGATGGTTCTGAGCCACCAAACACACTTAAAGCATGCAGAATCGACTCAGAATAGGAAAAGGAGACGTTTAGGTCAATTTTATGCATTCTGGCGTTCGTAGATACAAGAAAACTGTTAAAATTCTTCAGAAACGTCACTTTTGAAGTGTTTTCTTGTACTTTTAAGCCACTCAGATACCCTTCGGGCTCGGAAAGTGCAACGAAACCATCAAATTTTAGCTAGAAACTGTATTTTTGTCGATTTTTATTGAATTTGAACTATATTTCAACGTTTTTTGATGGTTCTGAGCCACCAAACACACTTAAAGCATGCAGAATCGACTCAGAATAGGAAAAGGAGACGTTTAGGTCAATTTTATGCATTCTGGCGTTCGTAGATACAAGAAAACTGTTAAAATTCTTCAGAAACGTCACTTTTGAAGTGTTTTCTTGTACTTTTAAGCCACTCAGATACTCTACGGGCTCGGAAAGTGCAACGAAACCATCAAATTTTAGCTAGAAACTGTATTTTTGTCGATTTTTATTGAATTTGAACTATATTTCAACGTTTTTTGATGGTTCTGAGCCACCAAACACACTTAAAGCATGCAGAATCGACTCAGAATAGGAAAAGGAGACGTTTATTTGAACTATATTTCAACGTTTTTTGATGGTTCTGAGCCACCAAACACACTTAAAGCATGCAGAATCGACTCAGAATAGGAAAAGGAGACGTTTAGGTCAATTTTATGCATTCTGGCGTTCGTAGATACAAGAAAACTGTTAAAATTCTTCAGAAACGTCACTTTTGAAGTGTTTTCTTGTACTTTTAAGCCACTCAGATACCCTACGGGCTCGGAAAGTGCAACGAAACCATCAAATTTTAGCTAGAAACTGTATTTTTGTCGATTTTTATTGAATTTGAACTATATTTCAACGTTTTTTGATGGTTCTGAGCCACCAAACACACTTAAAGCATGCAGAATCGACTCAGAATAGGAAAAGGAGACGTTTAGGTCAATTTTATGCATTCTGGCGTTCGTAGATACAAGAAAACTGTTAAAATTCTTCAGAAACGTCACTTTTGAAGTGTTTTCTTGTACTTTTAAGCCACTCAGATACCCTACGGGCTCGGAAAGTGCAACGAAACCATCAAATTTTAGCTAGAAACTGTATTTTTGTCGATTTTTATTGAATTTGAACTATATTTCAACGTTTTTTGATGGTTCTGAGCCACCAAACACACTTAAAGCATGCAGAATCGACTCAGAATAGGAAAAGGAGACGTTTAGGTCAATTTTATGCATTCTGGCGTTCGTAGATACAAGAAAACTGTTAAAATTCTTCAGAAACGTCACTTTTGAAGTGTTTTCTTGTACTTTTAAGCCACTCAGATACCCTACGGGCTCGGAAAGTGCAACGAAACCATCAAATTTTAGCTAGAAACTGTATTTTTGTCGATTTTTATTGAATTTGAACTATATTTCAACGTTTTTTGATGGTTCTGAGCCACCAAACACACTTAAAGCATGCAGAATCGACTCAGAATAGGAAAAGGAGACGTTTAGGTCAATTTTATGCATTCTGGCGTTCGTAGATACAAGAAAACTGTTAAAATTCTTCAGAAACGTCACTTTTGAAGTGTTTTCTTGTACTTTTAAGCCACTCAGATACCCTACGGGCTCGGAAAGTGCAACGAAACCATCAAATTTTAGCTAGAAACTGTATTTTTGTCGATTTTTATTGAATTTGAACTATATTTCAACGTTTTTTGATGGTTCTGAGCCACCAAACACACTTAAAGCATGCAGAATCGACTCAGAATAGGAAAAGGAGACGTTTAGGTCAATTTTATGCATTCTGGCGTTCGTAGATACAAGAAAACTGTTAAAATTCTTCAGAAACGTCACTTTTGAAGTGTTTTCTTGTACTTTTAAGCCACTCAGATACCCTACGGGCTCGGAAAGTGCAACGAAACCATCAAATTTTAGCTAGAAACTGTATTTTTGTCGATTTTTATTGAATTTGAACTATATTTCAACGTTTTTTGATGGTTCTGAGCCACCAAACACACTTAAAGCATGCAGAATCGACTCCGAATAGGAAAAGTAGACGTTTAGGTCAATTTTATGCATTCTGGCGTTCGTAGATACAAGAAAACTGTTAAAATTCTTCAGAAACGTCACTTTTGAAGTGTTTTCTTGTACTTTTAAGCCACTCAGATACTCTACGGGCTCGGAAAGTGCAACGAAACCATCAAATTTTAGCTAGAAACTGTATTTTTGTCGATTTTTATTGAATTTGAACTATATTTCAACGTTTTTTGATGGTTCTGAGCCACCAAACACACTTAAAGCATGCAGAATCGACTCAGAATAGGAAAAGGAGACGTTTATTTGAACTATATTTCAACGTTTTTTGATGGTTCTGAGCCACCAAACACACTTAAAGCATGCAGAATCGACTCAGAATAGGAAAAGGAGACGTTTAGGTCAATTTTATGCATTCTGGCGTTCGTAGATACAAGAAAACTGTTAAAATTCTTCAGAAACGTCACTTTTGAAGTGTTTTCTTGTACTTTTAAGCCACTCAGATACCCTACGGGCTCGGAAAGTGCAACGAAACCATCAAATTTTAGCTAGAAACTGTATTTTTGTCGATTTTTATTGAATTTGAACTATATTTCAACGTTTTTTGATGGTTCTGAGCCACCAAACACACTTAAAGCATGCAGAATCGACTCAGAATAGGAAAAGGAGACGTTTAGGTCAAATTTATGCATTCTGGCGTTCGTAGATACAAGAAAACTGTTAAAATTCTTCAGAAACGTCACTTTTGAAGTGTTTTCTTGTACTTTTAAGCCACTCAGATACCCTACGGGCTCGGAAAGTGCAACGAAACCATCAAATTTTAGCTAGAAACTGTATTTTTGTCGATTTTTATTGAATTTGAACTATATTTCAACGTTTTTTGATGGTTCTGAGCCACCAAACACACTTAAAGCATGCAGAATCGACTCAGAATAGGAAAAGGAGACGTTTAGGTCAATTTTATGCATTCTGGCGTTCGTAGATACAAGAAAACTGTTAAAATTCTTCAGAAACGTCACTTTTGAAGTGTTTTCTTGTACTTTTAAGCCACTCAGATACCCTACGGGCTCGGAAAGTGCAACGAAACCATCAAATTTTAGCTAGAAACTGTATTTTTGTCGATTTTTATTGAATTTGAACTATATTTCAACGTTTTTTGATGGTTCTGAGCCACCAAACACACTTAAAGCATGCAGAATCGACTCAGAATAGGAAAAGGAGACGTTTAGGTCAATTTTATGCATTCTGGCGTTCGTAGATACAAGAAAACTGTTAAAATTCTTCAGAAACGTCACTTTTGAAGTGTTTTCTTGTACTTTTAAGCCACTCAGATACCCTACGGGCTCGGAAAGTGCAACGAAACCATCAAATTTTAGCTAGAAACTGTATTTTTGTCGATTTTTATTGAATTTGAACTATATTTCAACGTTTTTTGATGGTTCTGAGCCACCAAACACACTTAAAGCATGCAGAATCGACTCAGAATAGGAAAAGGAGACGTTTAGGTCAATTTTATGCATTCTGGCGTTCGTAGATACAAGAAAACTGTTAAAATTCTTCAGAAACGTCACTTTTGAAGTGTTTTCTTGTACTTTTAAGCCACTCAGATACCCTACGGGCTCGGAAAGTGCAACGAAACCATCAAATTTTAGCTAGAAACTGTATTTTTGTCGATTTTTATTGAATTTGAACTATATTTCAACGTTTTTTGATGGTTCTGAGCCACCAAACACACTTAAAGCATGCAGAATCGACTCCGAATAGGAAAAGTAGACGTTTAGGTCAATTTTATGCATTCTGGCGTTCGTAGATACAAGAAAACTGTTAAAATTCTTCAGAAACGTCACTTTTGAAGTGTTTTCTTGTACTTTTAAGCCACTCAGATACCCTACGGGCTCGGAAAGTGCAACGAAACCATCAAATTTTAGCTAGAAACTGTATTTTTGTCGATTTTTATTGAATTTGAACTATATTTCAACGTTTTTTGATAGTTCTGAGCCACCAAACACACTTAAAGCATGCAGAATCGACTCAGAATAGGAAAAGGAGACGTTTAGGTCAATTTTATGCATTCTGGCGTTCGTAGATACAAGAAAACTGTTAAAATTCTTCAGAAACGTCACTTTTGAAGTGTTTTCTTGTACTTTTAAGCCACTCAGATACCCTACGGGCTCGGAAAGTGCAACGAAACCATCAAATTTTAGCTAGAAACTGTATTTTTGTCGATTTTTATTGAATTTGAACTATATTTCAACATTTTTTGATGGTTCTGAGCCACCAAACACACTTAAAGTATGCAGAATCGACTCAGAATAGGAAAAGGAGACGTTTAGGTCAATTTTATGCATTCTGGCGTTCGTAGATACAAGAAAACTGTTAAAATTCTTCAGAAACGTCACTTTTGAAGTGTTTTCTTGTACTTTTAAGCCACTCAGATACCCTACGGGCTCGGAAAGTGCAACGAAACCATCAAATTTTAGCTAGAAACTGTATTTTTGTCGATTTTAATTGAATTTGAACTATATTTCAACGTTTTTTGATGGTTCTGAGCCACCAAACACACTTAAAGCATGCAGAATCGACTCAGAATAGGAAAAGGAGACGTTTAGGTCAATTTTATGCATTCTGGCGTTCGTAGATACAAGAAAACTGTTAAAATTCTTCAGAAACGTCACTTTTGAAGTGTTTTCTTGTACTTTTAAGCCACTCAGATACCCTACGGGCTCGGAAAGTGCAACGAAACCATCAAATTTTAGCTAGAAACTGTATTTTTGTCGATTTTTATTGAATTTGAACTATATTTCAACGTTTTTTGATGGTTCTGAGCCACCAAACACACTTAAAGCATGCAGAATCGACTCAGAATAGGAAAAGGAGACGTTTAGGTCAATTTTATGCATTCTGGCGTTCGTAGATACAAGAAAACTGTTAAAATTCTTCAGAAACGTCACTTTTGAAGTGTTTTCTTGTACTTTTAAGCCACTCAGATACCCTACGGGCTCGGAAAGTGCAACGAAACCATAAAATTTTAGCTAGAAACTGTATTTTTGTCGATTTTTATTGAATTTGAACTATATTTCAACGTTTTTTGATGGTTCTGAGCCACCAAACACACTTAAAGCATGCAGAATCGACTCAGAATAGGAAAAGGAGACGTTTAGGTCAATTTTATGCATTCTGGCGTTCGTAGATACAAGAAAACTGTTAAAATTCTTCAGAAACGTCACTTTTGAAGTGTTTTCTTGTACTTTTAAGCCACTCAGATACCCTACGGGCTCGGAAAGTGCAACGAAACCATCAAATTTTAGCTAGAAACTGTATTTTTGTCGATTTTTATTGAATTTGAACTATATTTCAACGTTTTTTGATGGTTCTGAGTCACCAAACACACTTAAAGCGTGCAGAATCGACTCAGAATAGGAAAAGGAGACGTTTAGGTCAATTTTATGCATTCTGGCGTTCGTAGATACAAGAAAACTGTTAAAATTCTTCAGAAACGTCACTTTTGAAGTGTTTTCTTGTACTTTTAAGCCACTCAGATACCCTACGGGCTCGGAAAGTGCAACGAAACCATCAAATTTTAGCTAGAAACTGTATTTTTGTCGATTTTTATTGAATTTGAACTATATTTCAACGTTTTTTGATGGTTCTGGGCCACCAAACACACTTAAAGCATGCAGAATCGACTCAGAATAGGAAAAGGAGAAGTTTAGGTCAATTTTATGCATTCTGGCGTTCGTAGATACAAGAAAACTGTTAAAATTCTTCAGAAACGTCACTTTTGAAGTGTTTTCTTGTACTTTTAAGCCACTCAGATACCCTACGGGCTCGGAAAGTGCAACGAAACCATCAAATTTTAGCTAGAAACTGTATTTTTGTCGATTTTTATTGAATTTGAACTATATTTCAACGTTTTTTGATGGTTCTGAGCCACCAAACACACTTAAAGCATGCAGAATCGACTCAGAATAGGAAAAGGAGACGTTTAGGTCAATTTTATGCATTCTGGCGTTCGTAGATACAAGAAAACTGTTAAAATTCTTCAGAAACGTCACTTTTGAAGTGTTTTCTTGTACTTTTAAGCCACTCAGATACCCTACGGGCTCGGAAAGTGCAACGAAACCATCAAATTTTAGCTAGAAACTGTATTTTTGTCGATTTTTATTGAATTTGAACTATATTTCAACGTTTTTTGATGGTTCTGAGCCACCAAACACACTTAAAGCATGCAGAATCGACTCAGAATAGGAAAAGGAGACGTTTAGGTCAATTTTATGCATTCTGGCGTTCGTAGATACAAGAAAACTGTTAAAATTCTTCAGAAACGTCACTTTTGAAGTGTTTTCTTGTACTTTTAAGCCACTCAGATACCCTACGGGCTCGGAAAGTGCAACGAAACCATCAAATTTTAGCTAGAAACTGTATTTTTGTCGATTTTTATTGAATTTGAACTATATTTCAACGTTTTTTGATGGTTCTGAGCCACCAAACACACTTAAAGCATGCAGAATCGACTCAGAATAGGAAAAGGAGACGTTTAGGTCAATTTTATGCATTCTGGCGTTCGTAGATACAAGAAAACTGTTAAAATTCTTCAGAAACGTCACTTTTGAAGTGTTTTCTTGTACTTTTAAGCCACTCAGATACCCTACGGGCTCGGAAAGTGCAACGAAACCATAAAATTTTAGCTAGAAACTGTATTTTTGTCGATTTTTATTGAATTTGAACTATATTTCAACGTTTTTTGATGGTTCTGAGCCACCAAACACACTTAAAGCATGCAGAATCGACTCAGAATAGGAAAAGGAGACGTTTAGGTCAATTTTATGCATTCTGGCGTTCGTAGATACAAGAAAACTGTTAAAATTCTTCAGAAACGTCACTTTTGAAGTGTTTTCTTGTACTTTTAAGCCACTCAGATACACTACGGGCTCGGAAAGTGCAACGAAACCATCAAATTTTAGCTAGAAACTGTATTTTTGTCGATTTTTATTGAATTTGAACTATATTTCAACGTTTTTTGATGGTTCTGAGCCACCAAACACACTTAAAGCATGCAGAATCGACTCAGAATAGGAAAAGGAGACGTTTAGGTCAATTTTATGCATTCTGGCGTTCGTAGATACAAGAAAACTACGAAAAACACGTCACTTTTGAAGTGTTTTCTTGTACTTTTAAGCCACTCAGATACCCTACGGGCTCGGAAAGTGCAACGAAACCATCAAATTTTAGCTAGAAACTGTATTTTTGTCGATTTTTATTGAATTTGAACTATATTTCAACGTTTTTTGATGGTTCTGAGCCACCAAACACACTTAAAGCATGCAGAATCGACTCAGAATAGGAAAAGGAGACGTTTAGGTCAATTTTATGCATTCTGGCGTTCGTAGATACAAGAAAACTGTTAAAATTCTTCAGAAACGTCACTTTTGAAGTGTTTTCTTGTACTTTTAAGCCACTCAGATACCCTACGGGCTCGGAAAGTGCAACGAAACCATCAAATTTTAGCTAGAAACTGTATTTTTGTCGATTTTTATTGAATTTGAACTATATTTCAACGTTTTTTGATGGTTCTGAGCCACCAAACACACTTAAAGCATGCAGAATCGACTCAGAATAGGAAAAGGAGACGTTTAGGTCAATTTTATGCATTCTGGCGTTCGTAGATACAAGAAAACTGTTAAAATTCTTCAGAAACGTCACTTTTGAAGTGTTTTCTTGTACTTTTAAGCCACTCAGATACCCTACGGGCTCGGAAAGTGCAACGAAACCATCAAATTTTAGCTAGAAACTGTATTTTTGTCGATTTTTATTGAATTTGAACTATATTTCAACGTTTTTTGATGGTTCTGAGCCACCAAACACACTTAAAGCATGCAGAATCGACTCAGAATAGGAAAAGGAGACGTTTAGGTCAATTTTATGCATTCTGGCGTTCGTAGATACAAGAAAACTGTTAAAATTCTTCAGAAACGTCACTTTTGAAGTGTTTTCTTGTACTTTTAAGCCACTCAGATACCCTACGGGCTCGGAAAGTGCAACGAAACCATAAAATTTTAGCTAGAAACTGTATTTTTGTCGATTTTTATTGAATTTGAACTATATTTCAACGTTTTTTGATGGTTCTGAGCCACCAAACACACTTAAAGCATGCAGAATCGACTCAGAATAGGAAAAGGAGACGTTTAGGTCAATTTTATGCATTCTGGCGTTCGTAGATACAAGAAAACTGTTAAAATTCTTCAGAAACGTCACTTTTGAAGTGTTTTCTTGTACTTTTAAGCCACTCAGATACCCTACGGGCTCGGAAAGTGCAACGAAACCATCAAATTTTAGCTAGAAACTGTATTTTTGTCGATTTTTATTGAATTTGAACTATATTTCAACGTTTTTTGATGGTTCTGAGCCACCAAACACACTTAAAGCGTGCAGAATCGACTCAGAATAGGAAAAGGAGACGTTTAGGTCAATTTTATGCATTCTGGCGTTCGTAGATACAAGAAAACTGTTAAAATTCTTCAGAAACGTCACTTTTGAAGTGTTTTCTTGTACTTTTAAGCCACTCAGATACCCTACGGGCTCGGAAAGTGCAACGAAACCATCAAATTTTAGCTAGAAACTGTATTTTTGTCGATTTTTATTGAATTTGAACTATATTTCAACGTTTTTTGATGGTTCTGGGCCACCAAACCACTTAAAGCATGCAGAATCGACTCAGAATAGGAAAAGGAGAAGTTTAGGTCAATTTTATGCATTCTGGCGTTCGTAGATACAAGAAAACTGTTAAAATTCTTCAGAAACGTCACTTTTGAAGTGTTTTCTTGTACTTTTAAGCCACTCAGATAACCTACGGGCTCGGAAAGTGTAACGAAACCATCAAATTTTAGCTAGAAACTGTATTTTTGTCGATTTTTATTGAATTTGAACTATATTTCAACGTTTTTTGATGGTTCTGAGCCACCAAACACACTTAAAGCATGCAGAATCGACTCAGAATAGGAAAAGGAGACGTTTAGGTCAATTTTATGCATTCTGGCGTTCGTAGATACAAGAAAACTGTTAAAATTCTTCAGAAACGTCACTTTTGAAGTGTTTTCTTGTACTTTTAAGCCACTCAGATACCCTACGGGCTCGGAAAGTGCAACGAAACCATCAAATTTTAGCTAGAAACTGTATTTTTGTCGATTTTTATTGAATTTGAACTATATTTCAACGTTTTTTGATGGTTCTGAGCCACCAAACACACTTAAAGCATGCAGAATCGACTCAGAATAGGAAAAGGAGACGTTTAGGTCAATTTTATGCATTCTGGCGTTCGTAGATACAAGAAAACTGTTAAAATTCTTCAGAAACGTCACTTTTGAAGTGTTTTCTTGTACTCAGATACCCTACGGGCTCGGAAAGTGCAACGAAACCATCAAATTTTAGCTAGAAACTGTATTTTTGTCGATTTTTATTGAATTTGAACTATATTTCAACGTTTTTTGATGGTTCTGAGCCACCAAACACACTTAAAGCATGTAGAATCGACTCAGAATAGGAAAAGGAGACGTTTAGGTCAGTTTTATGCATTCTGGCGTTCGTAGATACAAGAAAACTGTTAAAATTCTTCAGAAACGTCACTTTTGAAGTGTTTTCTTGTACTTTTAAGCCACTCAGATACCCAACGGGCTCGGAAAGTGCAACGAAACCATCAAATTTTAGCTAGAAACTGTATTTTTGTCGATTTTTATTGAATTTGAACTATATTTCAACGTTTTTTGATGGTTCTGAGCCACCAAACACACTTAAAGCATGCAGAATCGACTCAGAATAGGAAAAGGAGACGTTTAGGTCAATTTTATGCATTCTGGCGTTCGTAGATACAAGAAAACTGTTAAAATTCTTCAGAAACGTCACTTTTGAAGTGTTTTCTTGTACTTTTAAGCCACTCAGATACCCTACGGGCTCGGAAAGTGCAACGAAACCATCAAATTTTAGCTAGAAACTGTATTTTTGTCGATTTTTATTGAATTTGAACTATATTTCAACGTTTTTTGATGGTTCTGAGCCACCAAACACACTTAAAGCATGCAGAATCGACTCAGAATAGGAAAAGGAGACGTTTAGGTCAATTTTATGCATTCTGGCGTTCGTAGATACAAGAAAACTGTTAAAATTCTTCAGAAACGTCACTTTTGAAGTGTTTTCTTGTACTTTTAAGCCACTCAGATACCCTACGGGCTCGGAGAGTGCAACGAAACCATCAAATTTTAGCTAGAAACTGTATTTTTGTCGATTTTTATTGAATTTGAACTATATTTCAACGTTTTTTGATGGTTCTGAGCCACCAAACACACTTAAAGCATGCAGAATCGACTCAGAATAGGAAAAGGAGACGTTTAGGTCAATTTTATGCATTCTGGCGTTCGTAGATACAAGAAAACTGTTAAAATTCTTCAGAAACGTCACTTTTGAAGTGTTTTCTTGTACTTTTAAGCCACTCAGATAACCTACGGGCTCGGAAAGTGCAACGAAACCATCAAATTTGAGCTAGAAACTGTATTTTTGTCGATTTTTATTGAATTTGAACTATATTTCAACGTTTTTTGATGGTTCTGAGCCACCAAACACACTTAAAGCATGCAGAATCGACTCAGAATAGGAAAAGGAGACGTTTAGGTCAATTTTATGCATTCTGGCGTTCGTAGATACAAGAAAACTGTTAAAATTCTTCAGAAACGTCACTTTTGAAGTGTTTTCTTGTACTTTTAAGCCACTCAGATACCCTACGGGCTCGGAAAGTGCAACGAAACCATCAAATTTTAGTTAGAAACTGTATTTTTGTTGATTTTTATTGAATTTGAACTATATTTCAACGTTTTTTGATGGTTCTGAGCCACCAAACACACTTAAAGCATGCAGAAACGACTCAGAATAGGAAAAGGAGAAGTTTAGGTCAATTTTATGCATTCTGGCGTTCGTAGATACAAGAAAACTGTTAAAATTCTTCAAAAACGTCACTTTTGAAGTGTTTTCTTGTACTTTTAAGCCACTCAGATACCCTACGGGCTCGGAAAGTGCAACGAAACCATCAAATTTTAGCTAGAAACTGTATTTTTGTCGATTTTTATTGAATTTGAACTATATTTCAACGTTTTTTGATGGTTCTGAGCCACCAAACACACTTAAAGCACGCAGAATCGACTCAGAATAGGAAAAGGAGACGTTTAGGTCAATTTTATGCATTCTGGCGTTCGTAGATACAAGAAAACTGTTAAAATTCTTCAGAAACGTCACTTTTGAAGTGTTTTCTTGTACTTTTAAGCCACTCAGATACCCTACGGGCTCGGAAAGTGCAACGAAACCATCAAATTTTAGCTAGAAACTGTATTTTTGTCGATTTTTATTGAATTTGAACTATATTTCAACGTTTTTTGATGGTTCTGAGCCACCAAACACACTTAAAGCATGCAGAATCGACTCAGAATAGGAAAAGGAGACGTTTAGGTCAATTTTATGCATTCTGGCGTTCGTAGATACAAGAAAACCGTTAAAATTCTTCAGGAACGTCACTTTTGTAGTGTTTTCTTGTACTTTTAAGCCACTCAGATACCCTACGGGCTCGGAAAGTGCAACGAAACCATCAAATTTTAGCTAGAAACTGTATTTTTGTCGATTTTTATTGAATTTGAACTATATTTCAACGTTTTTTGATGGTTCTGAGCCACCAAACACACTTAAAGCATGCAGAATCGACTCAGAATAGGAAAAGGAGACGTTTAGGTCAATTTTATGCATTCTGGCGTTCGTAGATACAAGAAAACTGTTAAAATTCTTCAGGAACGTCACTTTTGAAGTGTTTTCTTGTACTTTTAAGCCACTCAGATACCCTACGGGCTCGGAAAGTGCAACGAAACCATCAAATTTTAGCTAGAAACTGTATTTTTGTCGATTTTTATTGAATTTGAACTATATTTCAACGTTTTTTGATGGTTCTGAGCCACCAAACACACTTAAAGCATGCAGAATCGACTCAGAATAGGAAAAGGAGACGTTTAGGTCAATTTTATGCATTCTGGCGTTCGTAGATACAAGAAAACTGTTAAAATTCTTCAGAGACGTCACTTTTGAAGTGTTTTCTTGTACTTTTAAGCCACTCAGATACCCTACGGGCTCGGAAAGTGCAACGAAACCATCAAATTTTAGCTAGAAACTGTATTTTTGTCGATTTTTATTGAATTTGAACTATATTTCAACGTTTTTTGATGGTTCTGAGCCACCAAACACACTTAAAGCATGCAGAATCGACTCAGAATAGGAAAAGGAGACGTTTAGGTCAATTTTATGCATTCTGGCGTTCGTAGATACAAGAAAACTGTTAAAATTCTTCAGAAACGTCACTTTTGAAGTGTTTTCTTGTACTTTTAAGCCACTCAGATACCCTACGGGCTCGGAAAGTGCAACGAAACCATCAAATTTTAGCTAGAAACTGTATTTTTGTCGATTTTTATTGAATTTGAACTATATTTCAACGTTTTTTGATGGTTCTGAGCCACCAAACACACTTAAAGCATGCAGAAACGACTCAGAATAGGAAAAGGAGAAGTTTAGGTCAATTTTATGCATTCTGGCGTTCGTAGATACAAGAAAACTGTTAAAATTCTTCAGAAACGTCACTTTTGAAGTGTTTTCTTGTACTTTTAAGCCACTCAGATACCCTACGGGCTCGGAAAGTGCAACGAAACCATCAAATTTTAGCTAGAAACTGTATTTTTGTCGATTTTTATTGAATTTGAACTATATTTCAACGTTTTTTGATGGTTCTGAGCCACCAAACACACTTAAAGCATGCAGAATCGACTCAGAATAGGAAAAGGAGACGTTTAGGTCAATTTTATGCATTCTGGCGTTCGTAGATACAAGAAAACTGTTAAAATTCTTCAGAAACGTCACTTTTGAAGTGTTTTCTTGTACTTTTAAGCCACTCAGATACCCTACGGGCTCGGAAAGTGCAACGAAACCATCAAATTTTAGCTAGAAACTGTATTTTTGTCGATTTTTATTGAATTTGAACTATATTTCAACGTTTTTTGATGGTTCTGAGCCTCCAAACACACTTAAAGCATGCAGAATCGACTCAGAATAGGAAAAGGAGACGTTTAGGTCAATTTTATGCATTCTGGCGTTCGTAGATACAAGAAAACTGTTAAAATTCCTCAGGAACGTCACTTTTGAAGTGTTTTCTTGTACTTTTAAGCCACTCAGATACCCTACGGGCTCGGAAAGTGCAACGAAACCATCAAATTTTAGCTAGAAACTGTATTTTTGTCGATTTTTATTGAATTTGAACTATATTTCAACGTTTTTTGATGGTTCTGAGCCACCAAACACACTTAAAGCATGCAGAATCGACTCAGAATAGGAAAAGGAGACGTTTAGGTCAATTTTATGCATTCTGGCGTTCGTAGATACAAGAAAACTGTTAAAATTCTTCAGGAACGTCACTTTTGAAGTGTTTTCTTGTACTTTTAAGCCACTCAGATACCCTACGGGCTCGGAAAGTGCAACGAAACCATCAAATTTTAGCTAGAAACTGTATTTTTGTCGATTTTTATTGAATTTGAACTATATTTCAACGTTTTTTGATGGTTCTGAGCCACCAAACACACTTAAAGCATGCAGAATCGACTCAGAATAGGAAAAGGAGACGTTTAGGTCAATTTTATGCATTCTGGCGTTCGTAGATACAAGAAAACTGTTAAAATTCTTCAGAGACGTCACTTTTGAAGTGTTTTCTTGTACTTTTAAGCCACTCAGATACCCTACGGGCTCGGAAAGTGCAACGAAACCATCAAATTTTAGCTAGAAACTGTATTTTTGTCGATTTTTATTGAATTTGAACTATATTTCAACGTTTTTTGATGGTTCTGAGCCACCAAACACACTTAAAGCATGCAGAATCGACTCAGAATAGGAAAAGGAGACGTTTAGGTCAATTTTATGCATTCTGGCGTTCGTAGATACAAGAAAACTGTTAAAATTCTTCAGAAACGTCACTTTTGAAGTGTTTTCTTGTACTTTTAAGCCACTCAGATACCCTACGGGCTCGGAAAGTGCAACGAAACCATCCAAACCTAGCTAGAAACTGTATTTTTGTCGATTTTTATTGAATTTGAACTATATTTCAACGTTTTTTGATGGTTCTGAGCCACCAAACACACTTAAAGCATGCAGAAACGACTCAGAATAGGAAAAGGAGAAGTTTAGGTCAATTTTATGCATTCTGGCGTTCGTAGATACAAGAAAACTGTTAAAATTCTTCAGAAACGTCACTTTTGAAGTGTTTTCTTGTACTTTTAAGCCACTCAGATACCCTACGGGCTCGGAAAGTGCAACGAAACCATCAAATTTTAGCTAGAAACTGTATTTTTGTCGATTTTTATTGAATTTGAACTATATTTCAACGTTTTTTGATGGTTCTGAGCCACCAAACACACTTAAAGCATGCAGAATCGACTCAGAATAGGAAAAGGAGACGTTTAGGTCAATTTTATGCATTCTGGCGTTCGTAGATACAAGAAAACTGTTAAAATTCTTCAGAAACGTCACTTTTGAAGTGTTTTCTTGTACTTTTAAGCCACTCAGATACCCTACGGGCTCGGAAAGTGCAACGAAACCATCAAATTTTAGCTAGAAACTGTATTTTTGTCGATTTTTATTGAATTTGAACTATATTTCAACGTTTTTTGATGGTTCTGAGCCTCCAAACACACTTAAAGCATGCAGAATCGACTCAGAATAGGAAAAGGAGACGTTTAGGTCAATTTTATGCATTCTGGCGTTCGTAGATACAAGAAAACTGTTAAAATTCCTCAGGAACGTCACTTTTGAAGTGTTTTCTTGTACTTTTAAGCCACTCAGATACCCTACGGGCTCGGAAAGTGCAACGAAACCATCAAATTTTAGCTAGAAACTGTATTTTTGTCGATTTTTATTGAATTTGAACTATATTTCAACGTTTTTTGATGGTTCTGAGCCACCAAACACACTTAAAGCATGCAGAATCGACTCAGAATAGGAAAAGGAGACGTTTAGGTCAATTTTATGCATTCTGGCGTTCGTAGATACAAGAAAACTGTTAAAATTCTTCAGAAACGTCACTTTTGAAGTGTTTTCTTGTACTTTTAAGCCACTCAGATACCCTACGGGCTCATAAAGTGCAACGAAACCATCAAATTTTAGCTAGAAACTGTATTTTTGTCGATTTTTATTGAATTTGAACTATATTTCAACGTTTTTTGATGGTTCTGAGCCACCAAACACACTTAAAGCATGCAGAATCGACTCAGAATAGGAAAAGGAGACGTTTAGGTCAATTTTATGCATTCTGGCGTTCGTAGATACAAGAAAACTGTTAAAATTCTTCAGGAACGTCACTTTTGAAGTGTTTTCTTGTACTTTTAAGCCACTCAGATACCCTACGGGCTCGGAAAGTGCAACGAAACCATCAAGTTTTAGCTAGAAACTGTATTTTTGTCGATTTTTATTGAATTTGAACTATATTTCAACGTTTTTTGATGGTTCTGAGCCACCAAACACACTTAAAGCATGCAGAATCGACTCAGAATAGGAAAAGGAGACGTTTAGGTCAATTTTATGCATTCTGGCGTTCGTAGATACAAGAAAACTGTTAAAATTCTTCAGAAACGTCACTTTTGAAGTGTTTTCTTGTACTTTTAAGCCACTCAGATACCCTACGGGCTCGGAAAGTGCAACGAAACCATCAAATTTTAGCTAGAAACTGTATTTTTGTCGATTTTTATTGAATTTGAACTGTTAAAATTCTTCAGAAACGTCACTTTTGAAGTGTTTTCTTGTAATTTTAAGCCACTCAGATACCCTACGGGCTCGGAAAGTGCAACGAAACCATCAAATTTTAGCTAGAAACTGTATTTTTGTCGATTTTTATTGAATTTGAACTATATTTCAACGTTTTTTGATGGTTCTGAGCCACCAAACACACTTAAAGCATGCAGAATCGACTCAGAATAGGAAAAGGAGACGTTTAGGTCAATTTTATGCATTCTGGCGTTCGTAGATACAAGAAAACTGTTAAAATTCTTCAGAAACGTCACTTTTGAAGTGTTTTCTTGTACTTTTAAGCCACTCAGATACCCTACGGGCTCGGAAAGTGCAACGAAACCATCAAATTTTCGCTAGAAACTGTATTTTTGTCGATTTTTATTGAATTTGAACTATATTTCAACGTTTTTTGATGGTTCTGAGCCACCAAACACACTTAAAGCATGCAGAATCGACTCAGAATAGGAAAAGGAGACGTTTAGGTCAATTTTATGCATTCTGGCGTTCGTAGATACAAGAAAACTGTTAAAATTCTTCAGAAACGTCACTTTTGAAGTGTTTTCTTGTACTTTTAAGCCACTCAGATACCCTACGGGCTCGGAAAGTGCAACGAAACCATCAAATTTTAGCTAGAAACTGTATTTTTGTCGATTTTTATTGAATTTGAACTATATTTCAACGTTTTTTGATGGTTCTGAGCCACCAAACACACTTAAAGCATGCAGAATCGACTCAGAATAGGAAAAGGAGACGTTTAGGTCAATTTTATGCATTCTGGCGTTCGTAGATACAAGAAAACTGATAAATTCTTCAGAAACGTCACTTTTGAAGTGTTTTCTTGTACTTTTAAGCCACTCAGATACCCTACGGGCTCGGAAAGTGCAACGAAACCATCAAATTTTAGCTAGAAACTGTATTTTTGTCGATTTTTATTGAATTTGAACTATATTTCAACGTTTTTTGATGGTTCTGAGCCACCAAACACACTTAAAGCATGCAGAATCGACTCAGAATAGGAAAAGGAGACGTTTAGGTCAATTTTATGCATTCTGGCGTTCGTAGATACAAGAAAACTGTTAAAATTCTTCAGAAACGTCACTTTTGAAGTGTTTTCTTGTACTTTTAAGCCACTCAGATACCCTACGGGCTCGGAAAGTGCAACGAAACCATCAAATTTTAGCTAGAAACTGTATTTTTGTCGATTTTTATTGAATTTGAACTATATTTCAACGTTTTTTGATGGTTCTGAGCCACCAAACACACTTAAAGCATGCAGAATCGACTCAGAATAGGAAAAGGAGACGTTTAGGTCAATTTTATGCATTCTGGCGTTCGTAGATACAAGAAAACTGTTAAAATTCTTCAGAAACGTCACTTTTGAAGTGTTTTCTTGTACTTTTAAGCCACTCAGATACCCTACGGGCTCGGAAAGTGCAACGAAACCATCAAATTTTCGCTAGAAACTGTATTTTTGTCGATTTTTATTGAATTTGAACTATATTTCAACGTTTTTTGATGGTTCTGAGCCACCAAACACACTTAAAGCATGCAGAATCGACTCAGAATAGGAAAAGGAGACGTTTAGGTCAATTTTATGCATTCTGGCGTTCGTAGATACAAGAAAACTGTTAAAATTCTTCAGAAACGTCACTTTTGAAGTGTTTTCTTGTACTTTTAAGCCACTCAGATACCCTACGGGCTCGGAAAGTGCAACGAAACCATCAAATTTTAGCTAGAAACTGTATTTTTGTCGATTTTTATTGAATTTGAACTATATTTCAACGTTTTTTGATGGTTCTGAGCCACCAAACACACTTAAAGCATGCAGAATCGACTCAGAATAGGAAAAGGAGACGTTTAGGTCAATTTTATGCATTCTGGCGTTCGTAGATACAAGAAAACTGTTAAAATTCTTCAGAAACGTCACTTTTGAAGTGTTTTCTTGTACTTTTAAGCCACTCAGATACCCTACGGGCTCGGAAAGTGCAACGAAACCATCAAATTTTAGCTAGAAACTGTATTTTTGTCGATTTTTATTGAATTTGAACTATATTTCAACGTTTTTTGATGGTTCTGAGCCACCAAACACACTTAAAGCATGCAGAATCGACTCAGAATAGGAAAAGGAGACGTTTAGGTCAATTTTATGCATTCTGGCGTTCGTAGATACAAGAAAACTGTTAAAATTCTTCAGAAACGTCACTTTTGAAGTGTTTTCTTGTACTTTTAAGCCACTCAGATACCCTACGGGCTCGGAAAGTGCAACGAAACCATCAAATTTTAGCTAGAAACTGTATTTTTGTCGATTTTTATTGAATTTGAACTATATTTCAACGTTTTTTGATGGTTCTGAGCCACCAAACACACTTAAAGCATGCAGAATCGACTCAGAATAGGAAAAGGAGACGTTTAGGTCAATTTTATGCATTCTGGCGTTCGTAGATATAAGAAAACTGTTAAAATTCTTCAGAAACGTCACTTTTGAAGTGTTTTCTTGTACTTTTAAGCCACTCAGATACCCTACGGGCTCGGAAGGTGCAACGAAACCATCAAATTTTAGCTAGAAACTGTATTTTTGTCGATTTTTATTGAATTTGAACTATATTTCAACGTTTTTTGATGGTTCTGAGCCACCAAACACACTTAAAGCATGCAGAATCGACTCAGAATAGGAAAAGGAGACGTTTAGGTCAATTTTATGCATTCTGGCGTTCGTAGATACAAGAAAACTGTTAAAATTCTTCAGAAACGTTACTTTTGAAGTGTTTTCTTGTACTTTTAAGCCACTCAGATACCCTACGGGCTCGGAAAGTGCAACGAAACCATCAAATTTTAGCTAGAAACTGTATTTTTGTCGATTTTTATTGAATTTGAACTATATTTCAACGTTTTTTGATGGTTCTGAGCCACCAAACACACTTAAAGCATGCAGAATCGACTCAGAATAGGAAAAGGAGACGTTTAGGTCAATTTTATGCATTCTGGCGTTCGTAGATACAAGAAAACTGTTAAAATTCTTCAGAAACGTCACTTTTGAAGTGTTTTCTTGTAATTTTAAGCCACTCAGATACCCTGCGGGCTCGGAAAGTGCAACGAAACCATCAAATTTTAGCTAGAAACTGTATTTTTGTCGATTTTTATTGAATTTGAACTATATTTCAACGTTTTTTGATGGTTCTGAGCCACCAAACACAGTTAAAGCATGCAGAATCGACTCAGAATAGGAAAAGGAGACGTTTAGGTCAATTTTATGCATTCTGGCGTTCGTAGATACAAGAAAACTGTTAAAATTCTTCAGAAACGTCACTTTTGAAGTGTTTTCTTGTACTTTTAAGCCACTCAGATACCCAACGGGCTCGGAAAGTGCAACGAAACCATCAAATTTTAGCTAGAAACTGTATTTTTGTCGATTTTTATTGAGTTTGAACTATATTTCAACGTTTTTTGATGGTTCTGAGCCACCAAACACACTTAAAGCATGCAGAATCGACTCAGAATAGGAAAAGGAGACGTTTAGGTCAATTTTATGCATTCTGGCGTTCGTAGATACAAGAAAACTGTTAAAATTCTTCAGAAACGTCACTTTTGAAGTGTTTTCTTGTACTTTTAAGCCACTCAGATACCCTACGGGCTCGGAAAGTGCAACGAAACCATAAAATTTTAGCTAGAAACTGTATTTTTGTCGATTTTTATTGAATTTGAACTATATTTCAACGTTTTTTGATGGTTCTGAGCCACCAAACACACTTAAAGCATGCAGAATCGACTCAGAATAGGAAAAGGAGACGTTTAGGTCAATTTTATGCATTCTGGCGTTCGTAGATACAAGAAAACTGTTAAAATTCTTCAGAAACGTCACTTTTGAAGTGTTTTCTTGTACTTTTAAGCCACTCAGATACCCTACGGGCTCGGAAAGTGCAACGAAACCATCAAATTTTAGCTAGAAACTGTATTTTTGTCGATTTTTATTGAATTTGAACTATATTTCAACGTTTTTTGATGGTTCTGAGCCACCAAACACACTTAAAGCATGCAGAATCGACTCAGAATAGGAAAAGGAGACGTTTAGGTCAATTTTATGCATTCTGGCGTTCGTAGATACAAGAAAACTGTTAAAATTCTTCAGAAACGTCACTTTTGAAGTGTTTTCTTGTACTTTTAAGCCACTCAGATACCCTACGGGCTCGGAAAGTGCAACGAAACCATCAAATTTTAGCTAGAAACTGTATTTTTGTCGATTTTTATTGAATTTGAACTATATTTCAACGTTTTTTGATGGTTCTGAGCCACCAAACACACGTTAAAGCATGCAGAATCGACTCAGAATAGGAAAAGGAGACGTTTAGGTCAATTTTATGCATTCTGGCGTTCGTAGATACAAGAAAACTGTTAAAATTCTTCAGAAACGTCACTTTTGAAGTGTTTTCTTGTACTTTTAAGCCACTCAGATACCCTACGGGCTCGGAAAGTGCAACGAAACCATCAAATTTTAGCTAGAAACTGTATTTTTGTCGATTTTTATTGAATTTGAACTATATTTCAACGTTTTTTGATGGTTCTGAGCCACCAAACACACTTAAAGCATGCAGAATCGACTCAGAATAGGAAAAGGAGACGTTTAGGTCAATTTTATGCATTCTGGCGTTCGTAGATACAAGAAAACTGTTAAAATTCTTCAGAAACGTCACTTTTGAAGTGTTTTCTTGTACTTTTAAGCCACTCAGATACCCTACGGGCTCGGAAAGTGCAACGAAACCATCAAATTTTAGCTAGAAACTGTATTTTTGTCGATTTTTATTGAATTTGAACTATATTTCAACGTTTTTTGATGGTTCTGAGCCACCAAACACACTTAAAGCATGCAGAATCGACTCAGAATAGGAAAAGGAGACGTTTAGGTCAATTTTATGCATTCTGGCGTTCGTAGATACAAGAAAACTGTTAAAATTCTTCAGAAACGTCACTTTTGAAGTGTTTTCTTGTACTTTTAAGCCACTCAGATACCCTACGGGCTCGGAAAGTGCAACGAAACCATCAAATTTTAGCTAGAAACTGTATTTTTGTCGATTTTTATTGAATTTGAACTATATTTCAACGTTTTTTGATGGTTCTGAGCCACCAAACACACTTAAAGCATGCAGAATCGACTCAGAATAGGAAAAGGAGACGTTTAGGTCAATTTTATGCATTCTGGCGTTCGTAGATACAAGAAAACTGTTAAAATTCTTCAGAAACGTCACTTTTGAAGTGTTTTCTTGTACTTATAAGCCACTCAGATACCCTACGGGCTCGGAAAGTGCAACGAAACCATCAAATTTTAGCTAGAAACTGTATTTTTGTCGATTTTTATTGAATTTGAACTATATTTCAACGTTTTTTGATGGTTCTGAGCCACCAAACACACTTAAAGCATGCAGAATCGACTCAGAATAGGAAAAGGAGACGTTTAGGTCAATTTTATGCATTCTGGCGTTCGTAGATACAAGAAAACTGTTGAAAATTCTTCAGAAACGTCACTTTTGAAGTGTTTTCTTGTACTTTTAAGCCACTCAGATACCCTACGGGCTCGGAAAGTGCAACGAAACCATCAAATTTTAGCTAGAAACTGTATTTTTGTCGATTTTTATTGAATTTGAACTATATTTCAACACTTTTTTGATGGTTCTGAGCCACCAAACACACTTAAAGCATGCAGAATCGACTCAGAATAGGAAAAGGAGACGTTTAGGTCAATTTTATGCA
Source organism: Zophobas morio (assembly GCF_036711695.1). NCBI lineage: Eukaryota > Metazoa > Arthropoda > Insecta > Coleoptera > Tenebrionidae > Zophobas > Zophobas morio. Next base: position 4,215 of record NW_026973301.1, on the reverse strand, counting down.
TTCTGGCGTTCGTAGATACAAGAAAACTGTTAAAATTCTTCAGAAACGTCACTTTTGAAGTGTTTTCTTGTACTTTTAAGCCACTCAGATACCCTACGGGCTCGGAAAGTGCAACGAAACCATCAAATTTTAGCTAGAAACTGTATTTTTGTCGATTTTATTGAATTTGAACTATATTTCAACGTTTTTTGATGGTTCTGAGCCACCAAACACACTTAAAGCATGCAGAATCGACTCAGAATAGGAAAAGGAGACGTTTAGGTCAATTTTATGCATTCTGGCGTTCGTAGATACAAGAAAACTGTTAAAATTCTTCAGAAACGTCACTTTTGAAGTGTTTTCTTGTACTTTTAAGCCACTCAGATACCCTACGGGCTCGGAAAGTGCAACGAAACCATCAAATTTTAGCTAGAAACTGTATTTTTGTCGATTTTTATTGAATTTGAACTATATTTCAACGTTTTTTGATGGTTCTGAGCCACCAAACACACTTAAAGCATGCAGAATCGACTCAGAATAGGAAAAGGAGACGTTTAGGTCAATTTTATGCATTCTGGCGTTCGTAGATACAAGAAAACTGTTAAAATTCTTCAGAAACGTCACTTTTGAAGTGTTTTCTTGTACTTTTAAGCCACTCAGATACCCTACGGGCTCGGAAAGTGCAACGAAACCATCAAATTTTAGCTAGAAACTGTATTTTTGTCGATTTTTATTGAATTTGAACTATATTTCAACGTTTTTTGATGGTTCTGAGCCACCAAACACACTTAAAGCATGCAGAATCGACTCAGAATAGGAAAAGGAGACGTTTAGGTCAATTTTATGCATTCTGGCGTTCGTAGATACAAGAAAACTGTTAAAATTCTTCAGAAACGTCACTTTTGAAGTGTTTTCTTGTACTTTTAAGCCACTCAGATACCCTACGGGCTCGGAAAGTGCAACGAAACCATCAAATTTTAGCTAGAAACTGTATTTTTGTCGATTTTTATTGAATTTGAACTATATTTCAACGTTTTTTGATGGTTCTGAGCCACCAAACACACTTAAAGCATGCAGAATCGACTCAGAATAGGAAAAGGAGACGTTTAGGTCAATTTTATGCATTCTGGCGTTCGTAGATACAAGAAAACTGTTAAAATTCTTCAGAAACGTCACTTTTGAAGTGTTTTCTTGTACTTTTAAGCCACTCAGATACCCTACGGGCTCGGAAAGTGCAACGAAACCATCAAATTTTAGCTAGAAACTGTATTTTTGTCGATTTTTATTGAATTTGAACTATATTTCAACGTTTTTTGATGGTTCTGAGCCACCAAACACACTTAAAGCATGCAGAATCGACTCAGAATAGGAAAAGGAGACGTTTAGGTCAATTTTATGCATTCTGGCGTTCGTAGATACAAGAAAACTGTTAAAATTCTTCAGAAACGTCACTTTTGAAGTGTTTTCTTGTACTTTTAAGCCACTCAGATACCCTACGGGCTCGGAAAGTGCAACGAAACCATCAAATTTTAGCTAGAAACTGTATTTTTGTCGATTTTTATTGAATTTGAACTATATTTCAACGTTTTTTGATGGTTCTGAGCCACCAAACACACTTAAAGCATGCAGAATCGACTCAGAATAGGAAAAGGAGACGTTTAGGTCAATTTTATGCATTCTGGCGTTCGTAGATACAAGAAAACTGTTAAAATTCTTCAGAAACGTCACTTTTGAAGTGTTTTCTTGTACTTTTAAGCCACTCAGATACCCTACGGGCTCGGAAAGTGCAACGAAACCATCAAATTTTAGCTAGAAACTGTATTTTTGTCGATTTTTATTGAATTTGAACTATATTTCAACGTTTTTTGATGGTTCTGAGCCACCAAACACACTTAAAGCATGCAGAATCGACTCAGAATAGGAAAAGGAGACGTTTAGGTCAATTTTATGCATTCTGGCGTTCGTAGATACAAGAAAACTGTTAAAATTCTTCAGAAACGTCACTTTTGAAGTGTTTTCTTGTACTTTTAAGCCACTCAGATACCCTACGGGCTCGGAAAGTGCAACGAAACCATCAAATTTTAGCTAGAAACTGTATTTTTGTCGATTTTTATTGAATTTGAACTATATTTCAACGTTTTTTGATGGTTCTGAGCCACCAAACACACTTAAAGCATGCAGAATCGACTCAGAATAGGAAAAGGAGACGTTTAGGTCAATTTTATGCATTCTGGCGTTCGTAGATACAAGAAAACTGTTAAAATTCTTCAGAAACGTCACTTTTGAAGTGTTTTCTTGTACTTTTAAGCCACTCAGATACCCTACGGGCTCGGAAAGTGCAACGAAACCATCAAATTTTAGCTAGAAACTGTATTTTTGTCGATTTTTATTGAATTTGAACTATATTTCAACGTTTTTTTGATGGTTCTGAGCCACCAAACACACTTAAAGCATGCAGAATCGACTCAGAATAGGAAAAGGAGACGTTTAGGTCAATTTTATGCATTCTGGCGTTCGTAGATACAAGAAAACTGTTAAAATTCTTCAGAAACGTCACTTTTGAAGTGTTTTCTTGTACTTTTAAGCCACTCAGATACCCTACGGGCTCGGAAAGTGCAACGAAACCATCAAATTTTAGCTAGAAACTGTATTTTTGTCGATTTTTATTGAATTTGAACTATATTTCAACGTTTTTTGATGGTTCTGAGCCACCAAACACACTTAAAGCATGCAGAATCGACTCAGAATAGGAAAAGGAGACGTTTAGGTCAATTTTATGCATTCTGGCGTTCGTAGATACAAGAAAACTGTTAAAATTCTTCAGAAACGTCACTTTTGAAGTGTTTTCTTGTACTTTTAAGCCACTCAGATACCCTACGGGCTCGGAAAGTGCAACGAAACCATCAAATTTTAGCTAGAAACTGTATTTTTGTCGATTTTTATTGAATTTGAACTATATTTCAACGTTTTTTGATGGTTCTGAGCCACCAAACACACTTAAAGCATGCAGAATCAACTCAGAATAGGAAAAGGAGACGTTTAGGTCAATTTTATGCATTCTGGCGTTCGTAGATACAAGAAAACTGTTAAAATTCTTCAGAAACGTCACTTTTGAAGTGTTTTCTTGTACTTTTAAGCCACTCAGATACCCTACGGGCTCGGAAAGTGCAACGAAACCATCAAATTTTAGCTAGAAACTGTATTTTTGTCGATTTTTATTGAATTTGAACTATATTTCAACGTTTTTTGATGGTTCTGAGCCACCAAACACACTTAAAGCATGCAGAATCGACTCAGAATAGGAAAAGGAGACGTTTAGGTCAATTTTATGCATTCTGGCGTTCGTAGATACAAGAAAACTGTTAAAATTCTTCAGAAACGTCACTTTTGAAGTGTTTTCTTGTACTTTTAAGCCACTCAGATACCCTACGGGCTCGGAAAGTGCAACGAAACCATCAAATTTTAGCTAGAAACTGTATTTTTGTCGATTTTTATTGAATTTGAACTATATTTCAACGTTTTTTGATGGTTCTGAGCCACCAAACACACTTAAAGCATGCAGAATCGACTCAGAATAGGAAAAGGAGACGTTTAGGTCAATTTTATGCATTCTGGCGTTCGTAGATACAAGAAAACTGTTAAAATTCTTCAGAAACGTCACTTTTGAAGTGTTTTCTTGTACTTTTAAGCCACTCAGATACCCTACGGGCTCGGAAAGTGCAACGAAACCATCAAATTTTAGCTAGAAACTGTATTTTTGTCGATTTTTATTGAATTTGAACTATATTTCAACGTTTTTTGATGGTTCTGAGCCACCAAAACACACTTAAAGCATGCAGAATCGACTCAGAATAGGAAAAGGAGACGTTTAGGTCAATTTTATGCATTCTGGCGTTCGTAGATACAAGAAAACTGTTAAAATTCTTCAGAAACGTCACTTTTGAAGTGTTTTCTTGTACTTTTAAGCCACTCAGATACCCTACGGGCTCGGAAAGTGCAACGAAACCATCAAATTTTAGCTAGAAACTGTATTTTTGTCGATTTTTATTGAATTTGAACTATATTTCAACGTTTTTTGATGGTTCTGAGCCACCAAACACACTTAAAGCATGCAGAATCGACTCAGAATAGGAAAAGGAGACGTTTAGGTCAATTTTATGCATTCTGGCGTTCGTAGATACAAGAAAACTGTTAAAATTCTTCAGAAACGTCACTTTTGAAGTGTTTTCTTGTACT
>NW_026973300.1:0-39963 GCF_036711695.1 Zophobas morio | reverse complement strand
AGACGTTTAGGTCAATTTTATGCATTCTGGGGTTCGTAGATACAAGAAAACTGTTAAAATTCTTCAGAAACGTCACTTTTGAAGTGTTTTCTTGTACTTTTAAGCCAATCAGATACCCTACGGGCTCGGAAAGTGCAACGAAACCATCAAATTTTAGCTAGAAACTGTATTTTTGTCGATTTTTATTGAATTTGAACTATATTTCAACGTTTTTTGATGGTTCTGAGCCACCAAACACACTTAAAGCATGCAGAATCGACTCAGAATAGGAAAAGGAGACGTTTAGGTCAATTTTATGCATTCTGGCGTTCGTAGATACAAGAAAACTGTTAAAATTCTTCAGAAACGTCACTTTTGAAGTGTTTTCTTGTACTTTTAAGCCAATCAGAACCATCAAAAAACGTTGAAATATAGTTCAAATTCAATAAAAATCGACAAAAATACAGTTTCTAGCTAAAATTTGATGGTTTCGTTGCACTTTCCGAGCCCGTAGGGTATCTGATTGGCTTAAAAGTACAAGAAAACACTTCAAAAGTGACGTTTCTGAAGAATTTTAACAGTTTTCTTGTATCTACGAACGCCAGAATGCATAAAATTGACTTAAACGTCTCCTTTTCCTATTCTGAGTCGATTCTGCATGCTTTAAGTGTGTTTGGTGGCTCAGAACCATCAAAAAACTTTGAAATATAGTTCAAATTCAATAAAAATCGACAGAAATACAGTTTCTAGCTAAAATTTGATGGTTTCGTTGCACTTTCCGAGCTCGTAGGGTATCTGATTGGCTTAAAAGTACAAGAAAACACTTCAAAAGTGACGTTTCTGAAGAATTTTAACAGTTTTCTTGTATCTACGAACGCCAGAATGCATAAAATTGACCTAAACGTCTCCTTTTCCTATTCTGAGTCGATTCTGCATGCTTTAAGTGTGTTTGGTGGCTCAGAACCATCAAAAAACGTTGAAATATAGTTCAAATTCAATAAAAATCGACAAAAATACAGTTTCTAGCTAAAATTTGATGGTTTCGTTGCACTTTCCGAGCCCGTAGGGTATCTGATTGGCTTAAAAGTACAAGAAAACACTTCAAAAGTGACGTTTCTGAAGAATTTTAACAGTTTTCTTGTATCTACGAACGCCAGAATGCATAAAATTGACCTAAACGTCTCCTTTTCCTATTCTGAGTCGATTCTGCATGCTTTAAGTGTGTTTGGTGGCTCAGAACCATCAAAAAACGTTGAAATATAGTTCAAATTCAAGAAAAATCGACAAAAATACAGTTTCTAGCTAAAATTTGATGGTTTCGTTGCACTTTCCGAGCCCGTAGGGTATCTGATTGGCTTAAAAGTACAAGAAAACACTTCAAAAGTGACGTTTCTGAAGAATTTTAACAGTTTTCTTGTATCTACGAACGCCAGAATGCATAAAATTGACCTAAACGTCTCCTTTTCCTATTCTGAGTCGATTCTGCATGCTTTAAGTGTGTTTGGTGGCTCAGAACCATCAAAAAACGTTGAAATATAGTTCAAATTCAATAAAAATCGACAAAAATACAGTTTCTAGCTAAAATTTGATGGTTTCGTTGCACTTTCCGAGCCCGTAGGGTATCTGATTGGCTTAAAAGTACAAGAAAACACTTCAAAAGTGACGTTTCTGAAGAATTTTAACAGTTTTCTTGTATCAACGAACGCCAGAATGCATAAAATTGACCTAAACGTCTCCTTTTCCTATTCTGAGTCGATTCTGCATGCTTTAAGTGTGTTTGGTGGCTCAGAACCATCAAAAAACGTTGAAATATAGTTCAAATTCAATAAAAATCGACAAAAATGCAGTTTCTAGCTAAAATTTGATGGTTTCGTTGCACTTTCCGAGCCCGTAGGGTATCTGATTGGCTTAAAAGTACAAGAAAACACTTCAAAAGTGACGTTTCTGAAGAATTTTAACAGTTTTCTTGTATCTACGAACGCCAGAATGCATAAAATTGACCTAAACGTCTCCTTTTCCTATTCCGAGTCGATTCTGCATGCTTTAAGTGTGTTTGGTGGCTCAGAACCATCAAAAAACTTTGAAATATAGTTCAAATTCAATAAAAATCGACAAAAATACAGTTTCTAGCTAAAATTTGATGGTTTCGTTGCACTTTCCGAGCCCGTAGGGTATCTGATTGGCTTAAAAGTACAAGAAAACACTTCAAAAGTGACGTTTCTGAAGAATTTTAACAGTTTTCTTGTATCTACGAACGCCAGAATGCATAAAATTGACCTAAACGTCTCCTTTTCCTATTCTGAGTCGATTCTGCATGCTTTAAGTGTGTTTGGTGGCTCAGAACCATCAAAAAACGTTGAAATATAGTTCAAATTCAATAAAAATCGACAAAAATACAGTTTCTAGCTAAAATTTGATGGTTTCGTTGCACTTTCCGAGCCCGTAGGTTATCTGATTGGCTTAAAAGTACAAGAAAACACTTCAAAAGTGACGTTTCTGAAGAATTTTAACAGTTTTCTTGTATCTACGAACGCCAGAATGCATAAAATTGACCTAAACGTCTCCTTTTCCTATTCTGAGTCGATTCTGCATGCTTTAAGTGTGTTTGGTGGCTCAGAACCATCAAAAAACGTTGAAATATAGTTCAAATTCAATAAAAATCGACAAAAATACAGTTTCTAGCTAAAATTTGATGGTTTCGTTGCACTTTCCGAGCCCGTAGGGTATCTGATTGGCTTAAAAGTACAAGAAAACACTTCAAAAGTGACGTTTCTGAAGAATTTTAACAGTTTTCTTGTATCTACGAACGCCAGAATGCATAAAATTGACCTAAACGTCTCCTTTTCCTATTCTGAGTCGATTCTGCATGCTTTAAGTGTGTTTGGTGGCTCAGAACCATCAAAAAACGTTGAAATATAGTTCAAATTCAATAAAAATCGACAAAAATACAGTTTCTAGCTAAAATTTGATGGTTTCGTTGCACTTTCCGAGCCCGTAGGGTATCTGATTGGCTTAAAAGTACAAGAAAACACTTCAAAAGTGACGTTTCTGAAGAATTTTAACAGTTTTCTTGTATCAACGAACGCCAGAATGCATAAAATTGACCTAAACGTCTCCTTTTCCTATTCTGAGTCGATTCTGCATGCTTTAAGTGTGTTTGGTGGCTCAGAACCATCAAAAAACGTTGAAATATAGTTCAAATTCAATAAAAATCGACAAAAATGCAGTTTCTAGCTAAAATTTGATGGTTTCGTTGCACTTTCCGAGCCCGTAGGGTATCTGATTGGCTTAAAAGTACAAGAAAACACTTCAAAAGTGACGTTTCTGAAGAATTTTAACAGTTTTCTTGTATCTACGAACGCCAGAATGCATAAAATTGACCTAAACGTCTCCTTTTCCTATTCCGAGTCGATTCTGCATGCTTTAAGTGTGTTTGGTGGCTCAGAACCATCAAAAAACTTTGAAATATAGTTCAAATTCAATAAAAATCGACAAAAATACAGTTTCTAGCTAAAATTTGATGGTTTCGTTGCACTTTCCGAGCCCGTAGGGTATCTGATTGGCTTAAAAGTACAAGAAAACACTTCAAAAGTGACGTTTCTGAAGAATTTTAACAGTTTTCTTGTATCTACGAACGCCAGAATGCATAAAATTGACCTAAACGTCTCCTTTTCCTATTCTGAGTCGATTCTGCATGCTTTAAGTGTGTTTGGTGGCTCAGAACCATCAAAAAACGTTGAAATATAGTTCAAATTCAATAAAAATCGACAAAAATACAGTTTCTAGCTAAAATTTGATGGTTTCGTTGCACTTTCCGAGCCCGTAGGTTATCTGATTGGCTTAAAAGTACAAGAAAACACTTCAAAAGTGACGTTTCTGAAGAATTTTAACAGTTTTCTTGTATCTACGAACGCCAGAATGCATAAAATTGACCTAAACGTCTCCTTTTCCTATTCTGAGTCGATTCTGCATGCTTTAAGTGTGTTTGGTGGCTCAGAACCATCAAAAAACCTTGAAATATTGTTCAAATTCAATAAAAATCGACAAAAATACAGTTTCTAGCTAAAATTTGATGGTTTCGTTGCACTTTCCGAGCCCGTAGGGTATCTGATTGGCTTAAAAGTACAAGAAAACACTTCAAAAGTGACGTTTCTGAAGAATTTTAACAGTTTTCTTGTATCTACGAACGCCAGAATGCATAAAATTGACCTAAACGTCTCCTTTTCCTATTCTGAGTCGATTCTGCATGCTTTAAGTGTGTTTGGTGGCTCAGAACCATCAAAAAACGTTGAAATATAGTTCAAATTCAATAAAAATCGACAAAAATACAGTTTCTAGTTAAAATTTGATGGTTTCGTTGCACTTTCCGAGCCCGTAGGGTATCTGATTGGCTTAAAAGTACAAGAAAACACTTCAAAAGTGACGTTTCTGAAGAATTTTAACAGTTTTCTTGTATCTACGAACGCCAGAATGCATAAAATTGACCTAAACGTCTCCTTTTCCTATTCTGAGTCGATTCTGCATGCTTTAAGTGTGTTTGGTGGCTCAGAACCATCAAAAAACATTGAAATATTGTTCAAATTCAATAAAAATCGACAAAAATACAGTTTCTAGCTAAAATTTGATGGTTTCGTTGCACTTTCCGAGCCCGTTGGGTATCTGATTGGCTTAAAAGTACAAGAAAACACTTCAAAAGTGACGTTTCTGAAGAATTTTAACAGTTTTCTTGTATCTACGAACGCCAGAATGCATAAAATTGACCTAAACGTCTCCTTTTCCTATTCAGAGTCGATTCTGCATGCTTTAAGTGTGTTTGGTGGCTCAGAACCATCAAAAAACGTTGAAATATAGTTCAAATTCAATAAAAATCGACAAAAATACAGTTTCAAGCTAAAATTTGATGGTTTCGTTGCACTTTCCGAGCCCGTAGGGTATCTGATTGGCTTAAAAGTACAAGAAAACACTTCAAAAGTGACGTTTCTGAAGAATTTTAAGAGTTTTCTTGTATCTACGAACGCCAGAATGCATAAAATTGACCTAAACGTCTCCTTTTCCTATTCTGAGTCGATTCTGCATGCTTTAAGTGTGTTTGGTGGCTCAGAACCATCAAAAAACGTTGAAATATAGTTCAAATTCAATAAAAATCGACAAAAATACAGTTTCTAGCTAAAATTTGATGGTTTCGTTGCACTTTCCGAGCCCGTAGGGTATCTGATTGGCTTAAAAGTACAAGAAAACACTTCAAAAGTGACGTTTCTGAAGAATTTTAACAGTTTTCTTGTATCTACGAACGCCAGAATGCATAAAATTGACCTAAACGTCTCCTTTTCCTATTCTGAGTCGATTCTGCATGCTTTAAGTGTGTTTGGTGGCTCAGAACCATCAAAAAACATTGAAATATAGTTCAAATTCAATAAAAATCGACAAAAATACAGTTTCTAGCTAAAATTTGATGGTTTCGTTGCACTTTCCGAGCCCGTTGGGTATCTGATTGGCTTAAAAGTACAAGAAAACACTTCAAAAGTGACGTTTCTGAAGAATTTTAACAGTTTTCTTGTATCTACGAACGCCAGAATGCATAAAATTGACCTAAACGTCTCCTTTTCCTATTCTGAGTCGATTCTGCATGCTTTAAGTGTGTTTGGTGGCTCAGAACCATCAAAAAACGTTGAAATATAGTTCAAATTCAATAAAAATCGACAAAAATACAGTTTCAAGCTAAAATTTGATGGTTTCGTTGCACTTTCCGAGCCCGTAGGGTATCTGATTGGCTTAAAAGTACAAGAAAACACTTCAAAAGTGACGTTTCTGAAGAATTTTAAGAGTTTTCTTGTATCTACGAACGCCAGAGTGCATAAAATTGACCTAAACGTCTCCTTTTCCTATTCTGAGTCGATTCTGCATGCTTTAAGTGTGTTTGGTGGCTCAGAACCATCAAAAAACGTTGAAATATAGTTCAAATTCAATAAAAATCGACAAAAATACAGTTTCTAGCTAAAATTTGATGGTTTCGTTGCACTTTCCGAGCCCGTAGGGTATCTGATTGGCTTAAAAGTACAAGAAAACACTTCAAAAGTGACGTTTCTGAAGAATTTTAACAGTTTTCTTGTATCTACGAACGCCAGAATGCATAAAATTGACCTAAACGTCTCCTTTTCCTATTCTGAGTCGATTCTGCATGCTTTAAGTGTGTTTGGTGGCTCAGAACCATCAAAAAACGTTGAAATATAGTTCAAATTCAATAAAAATCGACAAAAATACAGTTTCTAGCTAAAATTTGATGGTTTCGTTGCACTTTCCGAGCCCGTAGGGTATCTGATTGGCTTAAAAGTACAAGAAAACACTTCAAAAGTGACGTTTCTGAAGAATTTTAACAGTTTTCTTGTATCTACGAACGCCAGAATGCATAAAATTGACCTAAACGTCTCCTTTTCCTATTCTGAGTCGATTCTGCATGCTTTAAGTGTGTTTGGTGGCTCAGAACCATCAAAAAACGTTGAAATATAGTTCAAATTCAATAAAAATCGACAAAAATACAGTTTCTAGCTAAAATTTGATGGTTTCGTTGCACTTTCCGAGGCCGTAGGGTATCTGATTGGCTTAAAAGTACAAGAAAACACTTCAAAAGTGACGTTTCTGAAGAATTTTAACAGTTTTCTTGTATCTACGAACGCCAGAATGCATAAAATTGACCTAAACGTCTCCTTTTCCTATTCTGAGTCGATTCTGCATGCTTTAAGTGTGTTTGGTGGCTCAGAACCATCAAAAAACGTTGAAATATAGTTCAAATTCAATAAAAATCGACAAAAATACAGTTTCTAGCTAAAATTTCATGGTTTCGTTGCACTTTCCGAGCCCGTAGGGTATCTGATTGGCTTAAAAGTACAAGAAAACACTTCAAAAGTGACGTTTCTGAAGAATTTTAACAGTTTTCTTGTATCTACGAACGCCAGAATGCATAAAATTGACCTAAACGTCTCCTTTTCCTATTCTGAGTCGATTCTGCATGCTTTAAGTGTGTTTGGTGGCTCAGAACCATCAAAAAACGTTGAAATATAGTTCAAATTCAATAAAAATCGACAAAAATACAGTTTCTAGCTAAAATTTGATGGTTTCGTTGCACTTTCCGAGCCCGTAGGGTATCTGATTGGCTTAAAAGTACAAGAAAACACTTCAAAAGTGACGTTTCTGAAGAATTTTAACAGTTTTCTTGTATCTACGAACGCCAGAATGCATAAAATTGACCTAAACGTCTCCTTTTCCTATTCTGAGTCGATTCTGCATGCTTTAAGTGTGTTTGGTGGCTCAGAACCATCAAAAAACGTTGAAATATAGTTCAAATTCAATAAAAATCGACAAAAATACAGTTTCTAGCTAAAATTTGATGGTTTCGTTGCACTTTCCGAGCCCGTAGGGTATCTGATTGGCTTAAAAGTACAAGAAAACACTTCAAAAGTGACGTTTCTGAAGAATTTTAACAGTTTTCTTGTATCTACGAACGCCAGAATGCATAAAATTGACCTAAACGTCTCCTTTTCCTATTCTGAGTCGATTCTGCATGCTTTAAGTGTGTTTGGTGGCTCAGAACCATCAAAAAACGTTGAAATATAGTTCAAATTCAATAAAAATCGACAAAAATACAGTTTCTAGCTAAAATTTGATGGTTTCGTTGCACTTTCCGAGCCCGTAGGGTATCTGATTGGCTTAAAAGTACAAGAAAACACTTCAAAAGTGACGTTTCTGAAGAATTTTAACAGTTTTCTTGTATCTACGAACGCCAGAATGCATAAAATTGACCTAAACGTCTCCTTTTCCTATTCTGAGTCGATTCTGCATGCTTTAAGTGAGTTTGGTGGCTCAGAACCATCGAAAAACGTTGAAATATAGTTCAAATTCAATAAAAATCGACAAAAATACAGTTTCTAGCTAAAATTTGATGGTTTCGTTGCACTTTCCGAGCCCGTTGGGTATCTGATTGGCTTAAAAGTACAAGAAAACACTTCAAAAGTGACGTTTCTGAAGAATTTTAACAGTTTTCTTGTATCTACGAACGCCAGAATGCATAAAATTGACCTAAACGTCTCCTTTTCCTATTCTGAGTCGATTCTGCATGCTTTAAGTGTGTTTGGTGGCTCAGAACCATCAAAAAACGTTGAAATATAGTTCAAATTCAATAAAAATCGACAAAAATACAGTTTCTAGCTAAAATTTGATGGTTTCGTTGCACTTTCCGAGCCCGTAGGATATCTGATTGGCTTAAAAGTACAAGAAAACACTTCAAAAGTGACGTTTCTGAAGAATTTTAACAGTTTTCTTGTATCTACGAACGCCAGAATGCATAAAATTGACCTAAACGTCTCCTTTTCCTATTCTGAGTCGATTCTGCATGCTTTAAGTGTGTTTGGTGGCTCAGAACCATCAAAAAACGTTGAAATATAGTTCAAATTCAATAAAAATCGACAAAAATACAGTTTCTAGCTAAAATTTGATGGTTTCGTTGCACTTTCCGAGCCCGTAGGGTATCTGATTGGCTTAAAAGTACAAGAAAACACTTCAAAAGTGACGTTTCTGAAGAATTTTAACAGTTTTCTTGTATCTACGAACGCCAGAATGCATAAAATTGACCTAAACGTCTCCTTTTCCTATTCTGAGTCGATTCTGCATGCTTTAAGTGTGTTTGGTGGCTCAGAACCATCAAAAAACGTTGAAATATAGTTCAAATTCAATAAAAATCGACAAAAATACAGTTTCTAGCTAAAATTTGATGGTTTCGTTGCACTTTCTGAGCCCGTAGGGTATCTGATTGGCTTAAAAGTACAAGAAAACACTTCAAAAGTGACGTTTCTGAAGAATTTTAACAGTTTTCTTGTATCTACGAACGCCAGAATGCATAAAATTGACCTAAACGTCTCCTTTTCCTATTCTGAGTCGATTCTGCATGCTTTAAGTGTGTTTGGTGGCTCAGAACCATCAAAAAACGTTGAAATATAGTTCAAATTCAATAAAAATCGACAAAAATACAGTTTCTAGCTAAAATTTGATGGTTTCGTTGCACTTTCCGAGCCCGTAGGATATCTGATTGGCTTAAAAGTACAAGAAAACACTTCAAAAGTGACGTTTCTGAAGAATTTTAACAGTTTTCTTGTATCTACGAACGCCAGAATGCATAAAATTGACCTAAACGTCTCCTTTTCTTATTCTGAGTCGATTCTGCATGCTTTAAGTGTGTTTTGTGGCTCAGAACCATCAAAAAACTAAAAAAACGTTGAAGAGAAAGATGGCGACGGCGACAGGCTGCTCGTCAGGTACTTCTAACTTCTCAGTCTGCAAAAAGTGCAAATCAAAAGTAGTGACAGCCATTAAGTGTGTGAACTGTAGTAATGTATATCATTCAAGTTGTGCTAAGTTGGTGCCGTCTGTAAGACATGTGGATGTTGAAAATAAAATCCTTGTTTGTTGCGACGCTGTCGCACTCAGCGCAGATGAGGACGACGCTTTCTTTGATGCCGTAAATGCCATAGCTGGACAAGAGAAAAAAATAGATGTTGCTATATTTAATTACATTGTGAAGCAAAAAGACATTTTAATTAATGAACTGAGGGAACAAATAAGAGCTCTTAGAGAAAGTGACGGTGCTAAAAAAGGTGATAACAACATAGATAATCAGGGTGCTCCAGCCTTGGAGAAGAGAGATATAAAACATCAGTCTCTCCACAAAAACGTTAAGAAGAACAAACAAAATGATAGTGCAAAAACTTCGAAATCAATCAGTTTGAATGTAAATAATAATACTGACATGAATTCCGTCAACGAATCAACCAAACCAGATGAAAGAGGGCAAAATGATACAAGCGTGGTCCCTAAGCAGGACGAATGGCAAACTAGCAAACACCGGAATTCACGTAAGAGGCAACGGGTGATAGTAGGCGAAAGTGAAGAAAACGCAAATGGGGTGGCAACGCTACAGACCGTTCCGAAATTCATCGATCTGCACGTGTACCGACTCCATCCATCTACGACAGAAGCGGACGTAATCGGCTATTTGAAACCGATGTTCAAAGAAGTGCTGTGTGAGACCTTACCATCAAAACATCCTCTACAGTATTCGTCTTTTAAGGTTTCTTTGTATAGTTATAATTTTTCTAAGGCTATGGACTCTACCATATGGCCGAAAGGGGCATGCATTGATAAGTTTTTTCAGTGGAAGAAGAAGAATCAGCCTACTCAGAAGTAATTTTTGCTCCAGAAGTCATGTTATTAAATGTTCAAAGTCTGAATCCTAACAAGAGCCGACTTTTGGAGGTTGAACTTTCTAAATGCAGGAGTGTAAAAATTCTTTGTCTGACGGAAACATGGTCAAATTCGGCCTCGATAAACAGTAATAGTATCGATGAATTTAAATTGGTAAGTCACTATAATCGCCTCTCTTCGAGGGGTGGAGGTGTCGCTATTTGGTTAAAGATGGACATGTGTTGGGAAAAAATTTCGTTGAATGCGTTCTGCGTAGATAAACACATCGAACTATGTGCTGTCAAACTCTTACAAAATAACACTTCAGTTATTGTAATAACTTGTTATAGATCTCCAGATGGAGATCTTAAGACATTTATGGACAATCTAAACGATGCGCTAAATTCAATTTTCAAACCTTACAATAAAATCATTTTGTGCGGTGATTTTAATATAAATTCGTTTATAGAATGTAATGATTACGACATCTTATGTAGTTTATTAAAATCGTATGGGTTAGCTGATAAAGTCTGGTGGCCAACTCGTGTTACTCAATCAACTGTTTCTATTATTGATCATGCTTTCACTAACATTGAGAACGGAACATGTTATGTTTTCGACAATATTGTTTCAGATCACAGGACAGTTTATTATGAAACTGATATTTTTAAAATTACCCCTAAAACAAATAATAAGGTCTATGAGTTAAAGAGAATTTTTAGAAATGCTGATATTCAAAAATTCCTCTGTCGGTTGGTAAATCAAGATTGGGATGGTTTGTACTGTTTGAATGATTTAAATGATGCATTTGCTTACTTTTATGGAATCTTTCGGAGTCATTTCGAGGACCAATTCCCACTTAAAATGCGTACAACTAAGACAGATACGTATAGTAGGAGGTGGATAAACTCAGAAATTTTAACATCAAGTATTAAGCTAAAAGATCTGTACATTATGAAAAGTAACTACCCTCAGCTATCCTGCATTTATAAACAAGCTAAACTTATTCATTTAAAATTGGTTAGAAATAGTAAAAGGAGATTTTTTCAAAACAAAATTTTTACATCCGATAACCCTAACAAAACTTTATGGAAAATTATTTCAGAATTAACACACAACGAACCAGAGATCTCTAATAACATCGAAATTTCAGTAAAAGATACTCTTTTAAATGATCCATCTTTAGTTGCAGATAGCTTCAACGAGTTCTTCAAGCAAGCCCCTAAAGATCTCATAAAAAATATTTCAGTGAGGAATAATACACCAGCCGATAGTCATAATATTGATGGTGTTAATCAAACTTTATTTCTTCATCCGTATGTGGAGGAAGAGTTGCTTTCTCTTGTGAAAAATAAAATAAAACCTAAATGGTCGGCCGGACCAGACGATATTCCGCCACCCATAATTAAAAAAGTACTCTCTGCAATTATAACTCCTCTAACGTACCTTATAAATTTGTCGTTTGAAAAGGGTCAGTTCCCGGAATTACTAAAAACATCAAAAATTATTCCCATACATAAGAAAAAAGATAAGGCTTGCATGGAGAACTACCGTCCTGTTGCAATTAGCTCTAGTTTTTCAAAAATTTTTGAACAAGCATTTTTGTGTCGCTTACAAAAATTTTTAGACAATCATAATGTACTTAGTAAATACCAGCATGGTTTTCGTAATAATCTTTCCACAAATACTGCCATGATTGATTTGTATAACAATGTTGTTTCAAAAATAGAGGCGGGAGAGTGTCCTGTTGGGATCTTTTGTGATCTCAGCAGGGCATTCGACTGCGTAAATCATAATCTGTTGATAACCAAATTATTCTCTTATGGATGTAGAGGTAATAGCTTGGATTGGGTAGTATCCTACCTCGAGAACAGGCATCAGTACGTTGTAATTCCGAATACCAATAAAGAAAATTTTAAAAATCAAATCAGTTCTAACATAATTGACATAGATGTAGGTGTGCCCCAGGGATCAGTTCTGGGACCCATTCTCTTCCTTCTTTACGTAAACGACATTGAAAGCATCTTTAAAAATGTATCACCTGTTTTATATGCTGATGACACGTCGATTATAATTTCAGATCGCAATGAAGTTCAATTAGAAAGAGAGGTTAATATTTTAATGACGAATCTCCAATCCTGGTTTTCCACCAACAACATTTATATAAACTCTGAAAAAACACAAGTTATAAGATTTCGTAATCGCCAAAACACCTGTAAGTATATAGATCTCAAATGTTCAAATCTACAGCATAACACTGTCGACACCATAAAATTTCTAGGTCTTATGGTAGATACAAATCTCAACTTTAAGTCACATGCCAAAATACTGGTTCCAAAATTAAACTCACTGTGTTATCTTCTAAGAAATTTAAAGATAATTTTAAATATTGATCAATTGGTTAATATATACCATGCTCATGTGGAATCCAGAATTAGGTATGGTATTTGTTTATGGGGTGGGTCACCAAGCGCAGCCAATGTGTTTATTAGTCAAAAACGTGCCATCAGAACAATTGCCGGTGCAAGTAAACATACAAGCTGCAAAAGCCTTTTTAAAAAATTAAATATATTGACTCTTCCGTCATTATACATATTTGAAATGAGTGTTCACATTTATAAAAACCGACATAATCTAACGTATGTCCATAACGTACATAAAGTAAATACCCGACAAAAACATCAGATTCATGTTCCGTTTAAACGTTGTAATGTTGGTGTGTTAGCAACTGATTGTATGGGAGTTAGAATTTTCAATTACTTGCCAGTGAATATTCAAAATTGTCAGTTAATATCATCATTTAGGAAAAATTTAAAAGTATTTTTAACAGATAAATGTTATTATTCCCTAGGTGAATTTTTTCAAGGTTGATGGCATGTTGACAATATCATTTTGTCTTTTTGTTATTTTGCTTGTTAAATGTTTAGTTTTTAATTTTTAGTTTTAGTGTTTCTTTGTTTGTATTTTTTTTTCTTTTTGACTTGTCTAATATACTGTTATACATATATGTATCTGTGGAGACCAAATATATATATTAATAATATTAAAAATATAGTTCAAATTCAATAAAAATCGACAAAAATTCAGTTTCTAGCTAAAATTTGATGGTTTCGTTGCACTTTCCGAGCCCGTTGGGTATCTGATTGGCTTAAAAGTACAAGAAAACACTTCAAAAGTGACGTTTCTGAAGAATTTTAACAGTTTTCTTGTATCTACGAACGCCAGAATGCATAAAATTGACCTAAACGTCTCTTTTTCCTATTCTGAGTCGATTCTGCATGCTTTAAGTGTGTTTGGTGGCTCAGAACCATCAAAAAACGTTGAAATGTAGTTCAAATTCAATAAAAATCGACAAAAATACAGTTTCTAGCTAAAATTTGATGGTTTCGTTGCACTTTCCGAGCCCGTAGGGTATCTGATTGGCTTAAAAGTACAAGAAAACACTTCAAAAGTGACGTTTCTGAAGAATTTTAACAGTTTTCTTGTATCTACGAACGCCAGAATGCATAAAATTGACCTAAACGTCTCCTTTTCCTATTCTGAGTCGATTCTGCATGCTTTAAGTGTGTTTGGTGGCTCAGAACCATCAAAAAACGTTGAAATATAGTTCAAATTCAATAAACATCGACAAAAATACAGTTTCTAGCTAAAATTTGATGGTTTCGTTGCACTTTCCGAGCCCGTAGGGTATCTGATTGGCTTAAAAGTACAAGAAAACACTTCAAAAGTGACGTTTCTGAAGAATTTTAACAGTTTTCTTGTATCTACGAACGCCAGAATGCATAAAATTGACCTAAACGTCTCCTTTTCCTATTCTGAGTCGATTCTGCATGCTTTAAGTGTGTTTGGTGGCTCAGAACCATCAAAAAACGTTGAAATATAGTTCAAATTCAATAAAAATCGACAAAAATACAGTTTCTAGCTAAAATTTGATGGTTTCGTTGCACTTTCCGAGCCCGTAGGGTATCTGATTGGCTTAAAAGTACAAGAAAACACTTCAAAAGTGACGTTTCTGAAGAATTTTAACAGTTTTCTTGTATCTACGAACGCCAGAATGCATAAAATTGACCTAAACGTCTCCTTTTCCTATTCTGAGTCGATTCTGCATGCTTTAAGTGTGTTTGGTGGCTCAGAACCATCAAAAAACGTTGAAATATAGTTCAAATTCAATAAAAATCGACAAAAATACAGTTTCTAGCTAAAATTTGATGGTTTCGTTGCACTTTCCGAGCCCGTAGAGTATCTGATTGGCTTAAAATTACAAGAAAACACTTCAAAAGTGACGTTTCTGAAGAATTTTAACAGTTTTCTTGTATCTACGAACGCCAGAATGCATAAAATTGACCTAAACGTCTCCTTTTCCTATTCTGAGTCGATTCTGCATGCTTTAAGTGTGTTTGGTGGCTCAGAACCATCAAAAAACGTTGAAATATAGTTCAAATTCAATAAAAATCGACAAAAATACAGTTTCTAGCTAAAATTTGATGGTTTCGTTGCACTTTCCGAGCCCGTAGGGTTTCTGATTGGCTTAAAAGTACAAGAAAACACTTCAAAAGTGACGTTTCTGAAGAATTTTAACAGTTTTCTTGTATCTACGAACGCCAGAATGCATAAAATTGACCTAAACGTCTCCTTTTCCTATTCTGAGTCGATTCTGCATGCTTTAAGTGTGTTTGGTGGCTCAGAACCATCAAAAAACGTTGAAAAATAGTTCAAATTCAATTAAAATCGACAAAAATACAGTTTCTAGCTAAAATTTGATGGTTTCGTTGCACTTTCCGAGCCCGTAGGGTATCTGATTGGCTTAAAAGTACAAGAAAACACTTCAAAAGTGACGTTTCTGAAGAATTTTAACAGTTTTCTTGTATCTACGAACGCCAGAATACATAAAATTGACCTAAACGTCTCCTTTTCCTATTCTGAGTCGATTCTGCATGCTTTAAGTGTGTTTGGTGGCTCAGAACCATCAAAAAACGTTGAAATATAGTTCAAATTCAATAAAAATCGACAAAAATACAGTTTCTAGCTAAAATTTGATGGTTTCGTTGCACTTTCCGAGCCCGTAGGGTATCTGATTGGCTTAAAAGTACAAGAAAACACTTCAAAAGTGACGTTTCTGAAGAATTTTAACAGTTTTCTTGTATCTACGAACGCCAGAATGCATAAAATTGACCTAAACGTCTCCTTTTCCTATTCTGAGTCGATTCTGCATGCTTTAAGTGTGTTTGGTGGCTCAGAACCATCAAAAAACGTTGAAATATAGTTCAAATTCAATAAAAATCGACAAAAATACAGTTTCTAGCTAAAATTTGATGGTTTCGTTGCACTTTCCGAGCCCGTAGGGTATCTGATTGGCTTAAAAGTACAAGAAAACACTTCAAAAGTGACGTTTCTGAAGAATTTTAACAGTTTTCTTGTATCTACGAACGCCAGAATGCATAAAATTGACCTAAACGTCTCCTTTTCCTATTCTGAGTCGATTCTGCATGCTTTAAGTGTGTTTGGTGGCTCAGAACCGTCAAAAAACGTTGAAATATAGTTCAAATTCAATAAAAATCGACAAAAATACAGTTTCTAGCTAAAATTTGATGGTTTCGTTGCACTTTCCGAGCCCGTAGGGTATCTGATTGGCTTAAAAGTACAAGAAAACACTTCAAAAGTGACGTTTCTGAAGAATTTTAACAGTTTTCTTGTATCTACGAACGCCAGAATGCATAAAATTGACCTAAACGTCTCCTTTTCCTATTCTGAGTCGATTCTGCATGCTTTAAGTGTGTTTGGTGGCTCAGAACCATCAAAAAACGTTGAAATGTAGTTCAAATTCAATAAAAGTCGACAAAAATACAGTTTCTAGCTAAAATTTGATGGTTTCGTTGCACTTTCCGAGCCCGTAGGGTATCTGATTGGCTTAAAAGTACAAGAAAACACTTCAAAAGTGACGTTTCTGAAGAATTTTAACAGTTTTCTTGTATCTACGAACGCCAGAATGCATAAAATTGACCTAAACGTCTCCTTTTCCTATTCTGAGTCGATTCTGCATGCTTTAAGTGTGTTTGGTGGCTCAGAACCATCAAAAAACGTTGAAATATAGTTCAAATTCAATAAAAATCGACAAAAATACAGTTTCTAGCTAAAATTTGATGGTTTCGTTGCACTTTCCGAGCCCGTTGGGCATCTGATTGGCTTAAAAGTACAAGAAAACACTTCAAAAGTGACGTTTCTGAAGAATTTTAACAGTTTTCTTGTATCTACGAACGCCAGAATGCATAAAATTGACCTAAACGTCTCCTTTTCCTATTCTGAGTCGATTCAGCATGCTTTAAGTGTGTTTGGTGGCTCAGAACCATCAAAAAACGTTGAAATATAGTTCAAATTCAATAAAAATCGACAAAAATACAGTTTCTAGCTAAAATTTGATGGTTTCGTTGCACTTTCCGAGCCCGTTGGGTATCTGATTGGCTTAAAAGTACAAGAAAACACTTCAAAAGTGACGTTTCTGAAGAATTTTAACAGTTTTCTTGTATCTACGAACGCCAGAATGCATAAAATTGACCTAAACGTCTCCTTTTCCTATTCTGAGTCGATTCTGCATGCTTTAAGTGTGTTTGGTGGCTCAGAACCATCAAAAAACGTTGAAATATAGTTCAAATTTAATAAAAATCGACAAAAATACAGTTTCTAGCTAAAATTTGATGGTTTCGTTGCACTTTCTGAGCCCGTAGGGTATCTGATTGGCTTAAAAGTACAAGAAAACACTTCAAAAGTGACGTTTCTGAAGAATTTTAACAGTTTTCTTGTATCTACGAACGCCAGAATGCATAAAATTGACCTAAACGTCTCCTTTTCCTATTCTGAGTCGATTCTGCATGCTTTAAGTGTGTTTGGTGGCTCAGAACCATCAAAAAACGTTGAAATATAGTTCAAATTCAATAAAAATCGACAAAAATACAGTTTCTAGCTAAAATTTGATTGTTTCGTTGCACTTTCCGAGCCCGTAGGATATCTGATTGGCTTAAAAGTACAAGAAAACATTTCAAAAGTGACGTTTCTGAAGAATTTTAACAGTTTTCTTGTATCTACGAACGCCAGAATGCATAAAATTGACCTAAACGTCTCCTTTTCTTATTCTGAGTCGATTCTGCATGCTTTAAGTGTGTTTGGTGGCTCAGAACCATCAAAAAACGTTGAAATATAGTTCAAATTCAATAAAAATCGACAAAAATTCAGTTTCTAGCTAAAATTTGATGGTTTCGTTGCACTTTCCGAGCCCGTTGGGTATCTGATTGGCTTAAAAGTACAAGAAAACACTTCAAAAGTGACGTTTCTGAAGAATTTTAACAGTTTTCTTGTATCTACGAACGCCAGAATGCATAAAATTGACCTAAACGTCTCTTTTTCCTATTCTGAGTCGATTCTGCATGCTTTAAGTGTGTTTGGTGGCTCAGAACCATCAAAAAACGTTGAAATATAGTTCAAATTCAATAAAAATCGACAAAAATACAGTTTCTAGCTAAAATTTGATGGTTTCGTTGCACTTTCCGAGCCCGTAGGGTATCTGATTGGCTTAAAAGTACAAGAAAACACTTCAAAAGTGACGTTTCTGAAGAATTTTAACAGTTTTCTTGTATCTACGAACGCCAGAATGCATAAAATTGACCTAAACGTCTCCTTTTCCTATTCTGAGTCGATTCTGCATGCTTTAAGTGTGTTTGGTGGCTCAGAACCATCAAAAAACGTTGAAATATAGTTCAAATTCAATAAACATCGACAAAAATACAGTTTCTAGCTAAAATTTGATGGTTTCGTTGCACTTTCCGAGCCCGTAGGGTATCTGATTGGCTTAAAAGTACAAGAAAACACTTCAAAAGTGACGTTTCTGAAGAATTTTAACAGTTTTCTTGTATCTACGAACGCCAGAATGCATAAAATTGACCTAAACGTCTCCTTTTCCTATTCTGAGTCGATTCTGCATGCTTTAAGTGTGTTTGGTGGCTCAGAACCATCAAAAAACGTTGAAATATAGTTCAAATTCAATAAAAATCGACAAAAATACAGTTTCTAGCTAAAATTTGATGGTTTCGTTGCACTTTCCGAGCCCGTAGGGTATCTGATTGGCTTAAAAGTACAAGAAAACACTTCAAAAGTGACGTTTCTGAAGAATTTTAACAGTTTTCTTGTATCTACGAACGCCAGAATGCATAAAATTGACCTAAACGTCTCCTTTTCCTATTCTGAGTCGATTCTGCATGCTTTAAGTGTGTTTGGTGGCTCAGAACCATCAAAAAACGTTGAAATATAGTTCAAATTCAATAAAAATCGACAAAAATACAGTTTCTAGCTAAAATTTGATGGTTTCGTTGCACTTTCCGAGCCCGTAGGGTATCTGATTGGCTTAAAATTACAAGAAAACACTTCAAAAGTGACGTTTCTGAAGAATTTTAACAGTTTTCTTGTATCTACGAACGCCAGAATGCATAAAATTGACGTAAACGTCTCCTTTTCCTATTCTGAGTCGATTCTGCATGCTTTAAGTGTGTTTGGTGGCTCAGAACCATCAAAAAACTTTGAAATATAGTTCAAATTCAATAAAAATCGACAAAAATACAGTTTCTAGCTAAAATTTGATGGTTTTGTTGCACTTTCCGAGCCCGTAGGGTATCTGATTGGCTTAAAAGTACAAGAAAACACTTCAAAAGTGACGTTTCTGAAGAATTTTAACAGTTTTCTTGTATCTCCGAACGCCAGAATGCATAAAATTGACCTAAACGTCTCCTTTTCCTATTCTGAGTCGATTCTGCATGCTTTAAGTGTGTTTGGTGGCTCAGAACCATCAAAAAACGTTGAAATATAGTTCAAATTCAATAAAAATCGACAAAAATACAGTTTCTAGCTAAAATTTGATGGTTTCGTTGCACTTTCCGAGCTCGTAGGGTATCTGATTGGCTTAAAAGTACAAGAAAACACTTCAAAAGTGACGTTTCTGAAGAATTTTAACAGTTTTCTTGTATCTACGAACGCCAGAATGCATAAAATTGACCTAAACATCTCCTTTTCCTATTCTGAGTCGATTCTGCATGCTTTAAGTGTGTTTGGTGGCTCAGAACCATCAAAAAACGTTGAAATATAGTTCAAATTCAATAAAAATCGACAAAAATACAGTTTCTAGCTAAAATTTGATGGTTTCGTTGCACTTTCCGAGCCCGTTGGGTATCTGATTGGCTTAAAAGTACAAGAAAACACTTCAAAAGTGACGTTTCTGAAGAATTTTAACAGTTTTCTTGTATCTACGAACGCCAGAATGCATAAAATTGACCTAAACGTCTCCTTTTCCTATTCTGAGTCGATTCTGCATGCTTTAAGTGTGTTTGGTGGCTCAGAACCATCAAAAAACGTTGAAATATAGTTCAAATTCAATAAAAATCGACAAAAATACAGTTTCTAGCTAAAATTTGATGGTTTCGTTGCACTTTCCGAGCCCGTAGGGAATCTGATTGGCTTAAAAGTACAAGAAAACACTTCAAAAGTGACGTTTCTGAAGAATTTTAACAGTTTTCTTGTATCTACGAACGCCAGAATGCATAAAATTGACCTAAACGTCTCCTTTTCCTATTCTGAGTCGATTCTGCATGCTTTAAGTGTGTTTGGTGGCTCAGAACCATCAAAAAACGTTGAAATATAGTTCAAATTCAATAAAAATCGACAAAAATACAGTTTCTAGCTAAAATTTGATGGTTTCGTTGCACTTTCCGAGCCCGTAGGGTATCTGATTGGCTTAAAAGTACAAGAAAACACTTCAAAAGTGACGTTTCTGAAGAATTTTAACAGTTTTCTTGTATCTACGAACGCCAGAATGCATAAAATTGACCTAAACGTCTCCTTTTCCTATTCTGAGTCGATTCTGCATGCTTTAAGTGTGTTTGGTGGCTCAGAACCATCAAAAAACGTTGAAATATAGTTCAAATTCAATAAAAATCGACAAAAATACAGTTTCTAGCTAAAATTTGATGGTTTCGTTGCACTTTCCGAGCCCGTTGGGTATCTGATTGGCTTAAAAGTACAAGAAAACACTTCAAAAGTGACGTTTCTGAAGAATTTTAACAGTTTTCTTGTATCTACGAACGCCAGAATGCATAAAATTGACCTAAACGTCTCCTTTTCCTATTCTGAGTCGATTCTGCATGCTTTAAGTGTGTTTGGTGGCTCAGAACCATCAAAAAACGTTGAAATATAGTTCAAATTCAATAAAAATCGACAAAAATACAGTTTCTAGCTAAAATTTGATGGTTTCGTTGCACTTTCCGAGCCCGTTGGGTATCTGATTGGCTTAAAAGTACAAGAAAACACTTCAAAAGTGACGTTTCTGAAGAATTTTAACAGTTTTCTTGTATCTACGAACGCCAGAATGCATAAAATTGACCTAAACGTCTCCTTTTCCTATTCTGAGTCGATTCTGCATGCTTTAAGTGTGTTTGGTGGCTCAGAACCATCAAAAAACGTTGAAATATAGTTCAAATTCAATAAAAATCGACAAAAATACAGTTTCTAGCTAAAATTTGATGGTTTCGTTGCACTTTCCGAGCCCGTAGGGTATCTGATTGGCTTAAAAGTACAAGAAAACACTTCAAAAGTGACGTTTCTGAAGAATTTTAACAGTTTTCTTGTATCTACGAACGCCAGAATGCATAAAATTGACCTAAACGTCTCCTTTTCCTATTCTGAGTCGATTCTGCATGCTTTAAGTGTGTTTGGTGGCTCAGAACCATCAAAAAACGTTGAAATATAGTTCAAATTCAATAAAAATCGACAAAAATACAGTTTCTAGCTAGAATTTGATGGTTTCGTTGCACTTTCCGAGCCCGTCGGGTATCTGATTGGCTTAAAAGTACAAGAAAACACTTCAAAAGTGACGTTTCTGAAGAATTTTAACAGTTTTCTTGTATCTACGAACGCCAGAATGCATAAAATTGACCTAAACGTCTCCTTTTCCTATTCTGAGTCGATTCTGCATGCTTTAAGTGTGTTTGGTGGCTCAGAACCATCAAAAAACGTTGAAATATAGTTCAAATTCAATAAAAATCGACAAAAATACAGTTTCTAGCTAAAATTTGATGGTTTCGTTGCACTTTCCGAGCCCGTAGGGTATCTGATTGGCTTAAAAGTACAAGAAAACACTTCAGAAGTGACGTTTCTGAAGAATTTTAACAGTTTTCTTGTATCTACGAACGCCAGAATGCATAAAATTGACCTAAACATCTCCTTTTCCTATTCTGAGTCGATTCTGCATGCTTTAAGTGTGTTTGGTGGCTCAGAACCATCAAAAAACGTTGAAATATAGTTCAAATTCAATAAAAATCGACAAAAATACAGTTTCTAGCTAAAATTTGATGGTTTCGTTGCACTTTCCGAGCCCGTAGGGTATCTGATTGGCTTAAAAGTACAAGAAAACACTTCAAAAGTGACGTTTCTGAAGAATTTTAACAGTTTTCTTGTATCTACGAACGCCAGAAAGCATAAAATTGACCTAAACGTCTCCTTTTCCTATTCTGAGTCGATTCTGCATGCTTTAAGTGTGTTTGGTGGCTCAGAACCATCAAAAAACGTTGAAATATAGTTCAAATTCAATAAAAATCGACAAAAATACAGTTTCTAGCTAAAATTTGATGGTTTCGTTGCACTTTCCGAGCCCGTTGGGTATCTGATTTGTTTAAAAGTACAAGAAAACACTTCAAAAGTGACGTTTCTGAAGAATTTTAACAGTTTTCTTGTATCTACGAACGCCAGAATGCATAAAATTGACCTAAACGTCTCCTTTTCCTATTCTGAGTCGATTCTGCATGCTTTAAGTGTGTTTGGTGGCTCAGAACCATCAAAAAACGTTGAAATATAGTTCAAATTCAATAAAAATCGACAAAAATACAGTTTCTAGCTAAAATTTGATGGTTTCGTTGCACTTTCCGAGCCCGTAGGGTATCTGATTGGCTTAAAAGTACAAGAAAACACTTCAAAAGTGACGTTTCTGAAGAATTTTAACAGTTTTCTTGTATCTACGAACGCCAGAATGCATAAAATTGACCTAAACGTCTCCTTTTCCTATTCTGAGTCGATTCTGCATGCTTTAAGTGTGTTTGGTGGCTCAGAACCATCAAAAAACGTTGAAATATAGTTCAAATTCAATAAAAATCGACAAAAATACAGTTTCTAGCTAAAATTTGATGGTTTCGTTGCACTTTCCGAGCCCGTAGGGTATCTGATTGGCTTAAAAGTACAAGAAAACACTTCAAAAGTGACGTTTCTGAAGAATTTTAACAGTTTTCTTGTATCTACGAACGCCAGAATGCATAAAATTGACCTAAACGTCTCCTTTTCCTATTCTGAGTCGATTCTGCATGCTTTAAGTGTGTTTGGTGGCTCAGAACCATCAAAAAACGTTGAAATATAGTTCAAATTCAATAAAAATCGACAAAAATACAGTTTCTAGCTAAAATTTGATGGTTTCGTTGCACTTTCCGAGCCCGTAGGGTATCTGATTGGCTTAAAAGTACAAGAAAACACTTCAAAAGTGACGTTTCTGAAGAATTTTAACAGTTTTCTTGTATCTACGAACGCCAAAACGTTGAAATATAGTTCAAATTCAATAAAAATCGACAAAAATACAGTTTCTAGCTAAAATTTGATGGTTTCGTTGCACTTTCCGAGCCCGTAGGGTATCTGATTGGCTTAAAAGTACAAGAAAACACTTCAAAAGTGACGTTTCTGAAGAATTTTAACAGTTTTCTTGTATCTACGAACGCCAGAATGCATAAAATTGACCTAAACGTCTCCTTTTCCTATTCTGAGTCGATTCTGCATGCTTTAAGTGTGTTTGGTGGCTCAGAACCATCAAAAAACGTTGAAATATAGTTCAAATTCAATAAAAATCGACAAAAATACAGTTTCTAGCTAAAATTTGATGGTTTCGTTGCACTTTCCGAGCCCGTAGGGTATCTGATTGGCTTAAAAGTACAAGAAAACACTTCAAAAGTGACGTTTCTGAAGAATTTTAACAGTTTTCTTGTATCTACGAACGCCAGAATGCATAAAATTGACCTAAACGTCTCCTTTTCCTATTCTGAGTCGATTCTGCATGCTTTAAGTGTGTTTGGTGGCTCAGAACCATCAAAAAACGTTGAAATATAGTTCAAATTCAATAAAAATCGACAAAAATACAGTTTCTACCTAAAATTTGATGGTTTCGTTGCACTTTCCGAGCCCGTAGGGTATCTGATTGGCTTAAAAGTACAAGAAAACACTTCAAAAGTGACGTTTCTGAAGAATTTTAACAGTTTTCTTGTATCTACGAACGCCAGAATGCATAAAATTGACCTAAACATCTCCTTTTCCTATTCTGAGTCGATTCTGCATGCTTTAAGTGTGTTTGGTGGCTCAGAACCATCAAAAAACGTTGAAATATAGTTCAAATTCAATAAAAATCGACAAAAATACAGTTTCTAGCTAAAATTTGATGGTTTCGTTGCACTTTCCGAGCCCGTAGGGTATCTGATTGGCTTAAAAGTACAAGAAAACACTTCAAAAGTGACGTTTCTGAAGAATTTTAACAGTTTTCTTGTATCTACGAACGCCAGAAAGCATAAAATTGACCTAAACGTCTCCTTTTCCTATTCTGAGTCGATTCTGCATGCTTTAAGTGTGTTTGGTGGCTCAGAACCATCAAAAAACGTTGAAATATAGTTCAAATTCAATAAAAATCGACAAAAATACAGTTTCTAGCTAAAATTTGATGGTTTCGTTGCACTTTCCGAGCCCGTAGGGTATCTGATTGGCTTAAAAGTACAAGAAAACACTTCAAAAGTGACGTTTCTGAAGAATTTTAACAGTTTTCTTGTATCTACGAACGCCAGAATGCATAAAATTGACCTAAACGTCTCCTTTTCCTATTCTGAGTCGATTCTGCATGCTTTAAGTGTGTTTGGTGGCTCAGAACCATCAAAAAACGTTGAAATATAGTTCAAATTCAATAAAAATCGACAAAAATACAGTTTCTAGCTAAAATTTGATGGTTTCGTTGCACTTTCCGAGCCCGTAGGGTATCTGATTGGCTTAAAAGTACAAGAAAACACTTCAAAAGTGACGTTTCTGAAGAATTTTAACAGTTTTCTTGTATCTACGAACGCCAGAATGCATAAAATTGACCTAAACGTCTCCTTTTCCTATTCTGAGTCGATTCTGCATGCTTTAAGTGTGTTTGGTGGCTCAGAACCATCAAAAAACGTTGAAATATAGTTCAAATTCAATAAAAATCGACAAAAATACAGTTTCTAGCTAAAATTTGATGGTTTCGTTGCACTTTCCGAGCCCGTAGGTTATCTGATTGGCTTAAAAGTACAAGAAAACACTTCAAAAGTGACGTTTCTGAAGAATTTTAACAGTTTTCTTGTATCTACGATCGCCAGAATGCATAAAATTGACCTAAACGTCTCCTTTTCCTATTCTGAGTCGATTCTGCATGCTTTAAGTGTGTTTGGTGGCTCAGAACCATCAAAAAACGTTGAAATATAGTTCAAATTCAATAAAAATCGACAAAAATACAGTTTCTAGCTAAAATTTGATGGTTTCGTTGCACTTTCCGAGCCCGTAGGGTATCTGATTGGCTTAAAAGTACAAGAAAACACTTCAAAAGTGACGTTTCTGAAGAATTTTAACAGTTTTCTTGTATCTACGAACGCCAGAATGCATAAAATTGACCTAAACGTCTCCTTTTCCAATTCTGAGTCGATTCTGCATGCTTTAAGTGTGTTTGGTGGCTCAGAACCATCAAAAAACGTTGAAATATAGTTCAAATTCAATAAAAATCGACAAAAATACAGTTTCTAGCTAAAATTTGATGGTTTCGTTGCACTTTCCGAGCCCGTAGGGTATCTGATTGGCTTAAAAGTACAAGAAAACACTTCAAAAGTGACGTTTCTGAAGAATTTTAACAGTTTTCTTGTATCTACGAACGCCAGAATGCATAAAATTGACCTAAACGTCTCCTTTTCCTATTCTGAGTCGATTCTGCATGCTTTAAGTGTGTTTGGTGGCTCAGAACCATCAAAAAACGTTGAAATATAGTTCAAATTCAATAAAAATCGACAAAAATACAGTTTCTAGCTAAAATTTGATGGTTTCGTTGCACTTTCCGAGCCCGTAGGGTATCTGATTGGCTTAAAAGTACAAGAAAACACTTCAAAAGTGACGTTTCTGAAGAATTTTAACAGTTTTCTTGTATCTACGAACGCCAGAATGCATAAAATTGACCTAAACGTCTCCTTTTCCTATTCTGAGTCGATTCTGCATGCTTTAAGTGTGTTTGGTGGCTCAGAACCATCAAAAAACGTTGAAATATAGTTCAAATTCAATAAAAATCGACAAAAATACAGTTTCTAGCTAAAATTTGATGGTTTCGTTGCACTTTCCGAGCCCGTAGGGTATCTGATTGGCTTAAAAGTACAAGAAAACACTTCAAAAGTGACGTTTCTGAAGAATTTTAACAGTTTTCTTGTATCTACGAACGCCAGAATGCATAAAATTGACCTAAACATCTCCTTTTCCTATTCTGAGTCGATTCTGCATGCTTTAAGTGTGTTTGGTGGCTCAGAACCATCAAAAAACGTTGAAATATAGTTCAAATTCAATAAAAATCGACAAAAATACAGTTTCTAGCTAAAATTTGATGGTTTCGTTGCACTTTCCGAGCCCGTAGGGTATCTGATTGGCTTAAAAGTATAAGAAAACACTTCAAAAGTGACGTTTCTGAAGAATTTTAACAGTTTTCTTGTATCTACGAACGCCAGAATGCATAAAATTGACCTAAACGTCTCCTTTTCCTATTCTGAGTCGATTCTGCATGCTTTAAGTGTGTTTGGTGGCTCAGAACCATCAAAAAACGTTGAAATATAGTTCAAATTCAATAAAAATCGACAAAAATACAGTTTCTAGCTAAAATTTGATGGTTTCGTTGCACTTTCCGAGCCCGTAGGGTATCTGATTGGCTTAAAAGTACAAGAAAACACTTCAAAAGTGACGTTTCTGAAGAATTTTAACAGTTTTCTTGTATCTACGAACGCCAGAATGCATAAAATTGACCTAAACGTCTCCTTTTCCTATTCTGAGTCGATTCTGCATGCTTTAAGTGTGTTTGGTGGCTCAGAACCATCAAAAAACGTTGAAATATAGTTCAAATTCAATAAAAATCGACAAAAATACAGTTTCTAGCTAAAATTTGATGGTTTCGTTGCACTTTCCGAGCCCGTAGGGTATCTGATTGGCTTAAAAGTACAAGAAAACACTTCAAAAGTGACGTTTCTGAAGAATTTTAACAGTTTTCTTGTATCTACGAACGCCAGAATGCATAAAATTGACCTAAACGTCTCCTTTTCCTATTCTGAGTCGATTCTGCATGCTTTAAGTGTGTTTGGTGGCTCAGAACCATCAAAAAACGTTGAAATATAGTTCAAATTCAATAAAAATCGACAAAAATACAGTTTCTAGCTAAAATTTGATGGTTTCGTTGCACTTTCCGAGCCCGTAGGGTATCTGATTGGCTTAAAAGTACAAGAAAACACTTCAAAAGTGACGTTTCTGAAGAATTTTAACAGTTTTCTTGTATCTACGAACGCCAGAATGCATAAAATTGACCTAAACGTCTCCTTTTCCTATTCTGAGTCGATTCTGCATGCTTTAAGTGTGTTTGGTGGCTCAGAACCATCAAAAAACGTTGAAATATAGTTCAAATTCAATAAAAATCGACAAAAATACAGTTTCTACCTAAAATTTGATGGTTTCGTTGCACTTTCCGAGCCCGTAGGGTATCTGATTGGCTTAAAAGTACAAGAAAACACTTCAAAAGTGACGTTTCTGAAGAATTTTAACAGTTTTCTTGTATCTACGAACGCCAGAATGCATAAAATTGACCTAAACATCTCCTTTTCCTATTCTGAGTCGATTCTGCATGCTTTAAGTGTGTTTGGTGGCTCAGAACCATCAAAAAACGTTGAAATATAGTTCAAATTCAATAAAAATCGACAAAAATACAGTTTCTAGCTAAAATTTGATGGTTTCGTTGCACTTTCCGAGCCCGTAGGGTATCTGATTGGCTTAAAAGTACAAGAAAACACTTCAAAAGTGACGTTTCTGAAGAATTTTAACAGTTTTCTTGTATCTACGAACGCCAGAAAGCATAAAATTGACCTAAACGTCTCCTTTTCCTATTCTGAGTCGATTCTGCATGCTTTAAGTGTGTTTGGTGGCTCAGAACCATCAAAAAACGTTGAAATATAGTTCAAATTCAATAAAAATCGACAAAAATACAGTTTCTAGCTAAAATTTGATGGTTTCGTTGCACTTTCCGAGCCCGTAGGGTATCTGATTGGCTTAAAAGTACAAGAAAACATTTCAAAAGTGAAGTTTCTGAAGAATTTTAACAGTTTTCTTGTATCTACGAACGCCAGAATGCATAAAATTGACCTATACATCTCCTTTTCCTATTCTGAGTCGATTCTGCATGCTTTAAGTGTGTTTGGTGGCTCAGAACCATCAAAAAACGTTGAAATATAGTTCAAATTCAATAAAAATCGACAAAAATACAGTTTCTAGCTAAAATTTGATGGTTTCGTTGCACTTTCCGAGCCCGTAGGGTATCCGATTGGCTTAAAAGTATAAGAAAACACTTCAAAAGTGACGTTTCTGAAGAATTTTAACAGTTTTCTTGTATCTACGAACGCCAGAATGCATAAAATTGACCTAAACGTCTCCTTTTCCTATTCTGAGTCGATTCTGCATGCTTTAAGTGTGTTTGGTGCCTCAGAACCATCAAAAAACGTTGAAATATAGTTCAAATTCAATAAAAATCGACAAAAATACAGTTTCTAGCTAAAATTTGATGGTTTCGTTGCACTTTCCGAGCCCGTAGGGTATCTGATTGGCTTAAAAGTACAAGAAAACACTTCAAAAGTGACGTTTCTGAAGAATTTTAACAGTTTTCTTGTATCTACGAACGCCAGAATGCATAAAATTGACCTAAACGTCTCCTTTTCCTATTCTGAGTCGATTCTGCATGCTTTAAGTGTGTTTGGTGGCTCAGAACCATCAAAAAACGTTGAAATATAGTTCAAATTCAATAAAAATCGACAAAAATACAGTTTCTAGCTAAAATTTGATGGTTTCGTTGCACTTTCCGAGCCCGTAGGGTATCTGATTGGCTTAAAAGTACAAGAAAACATTTCAAAAGTGACGTTTCTGAAGAATTTTAACAGTTTTCTTGTATCTACGAACGCCAGAATGCATAAAATTGACCTATACATCTCCTTTTCCTATTCTGAGTCGATTCTGCATGCTTTAAGTGTGTTTGGTGGCTCAGAACCATCAAAAAACGTTGAAATATAGTTCAAATTCAATAAAAATCGACAAAAATACAGTTTCTAGCTAAAATTTGATGGTTTCGTTGCACTTTCCGAGCCCGTAGGGTATCTGATTGGCTTAAAAGTACAAGAAAACATTTCAAAAGTGACGTTTCTGAAGAATTTTAACAGTTTTCTTGTATCTACGAACGCCAGAATGCATAAAATTGACCTATACATCTCCTTTTCCTATTCTGAGTCGATTCTGCATGCTTTAAGTGTGTTTGGTGGCTCAGAACCATCAAAAAACGTTGAAATATAGTTCAAATTCAATAAAAATCGACAAAAATACAGTTTCTAGCTAAAATTTGATGGTTTCGTTGCACTTTCCGAGCCCGTAGGGTATCTGATTGGCTTAAAAGTATAAGAAAACACTTCAAAACTGACGTTTCTGAAGAATTTTAACAGTTTTCTTGTATCTACGAACGCCAGAATGCATAAAATTGACCTAAACGTCTCCTTTTCCTATTCTGAGTCGATTCTGCATGCTTTAAGTGTGTTTGGTGCCTCAGAACCATCAAAAAACGTTGAAATATAGTTCAAATTCAATAAAAATCGACAAAAATACAGTTTCTAGCTAAAATTTGATGGTTTCGTTGCACTTTCCGAGCCCGTAGGGTATCTGATTGGCTTAAAAGTACAAGAAAACACTTCAAAAGTGACGTTTCTGAAGAATTTTAACAGTTTTCTTGTATCTACGAACGCCAGAATGCATAAAATTGACCTAAACGTCTCCTTTTCCTATTCTGAGTCGATTCTGCATGCTTTAAGTGTGTTTGGTGGCTCAGAACCATCAAAAAACGTTGAAATATAGTTCAAATTCAATAAAGATCGACAAAAATACAGTTTCTAGCTAAAATTTGATGGTTTCGTTGCACTTTCCGAGCCCGTAGGGTATCTGATTGGCTTAAAAGTACAAGAAAACACTTCAAAAGTGACGTTTCTGAAGAATTTTAACAGTTTTCTTGTATCTACGAACGCCAGAATGCATAAAATTGACCTAAACGTCTCCTTTTCCTATTCTGAGTCGATTCTGCATGCTTTAAGTGTGTTTGGTGGCTCAGAACCATCAAAAAACGTTGAAATATAGTTCAAATTCAATAAAAATCGACAAAAATACAGTTTCTAGCTAAAATTTGATGGTTTCGTTGCACTTTCCGAGCCCGTAGGGTATCTGATTGGCTTAAAAGTACAAGAAAACACTTCAAAACTGACGTTTCTGAAGAATTTTAACAGTTTTCTTGTATCTACGAACGCCAGAATGCATAAAATTGACCTAAACGTCTCCTTTTCCTATTCTGAGTCGATTCTGCATGCTTTAAGTGTGTTTGGTGCCTCAGAACCATCAAAAAACGTTGAAATATAGTTCAAATTCAATAAAAATCGACAAAAATACAGTTTCTAGCTAAAATTTGATGGTTTCGTTGCACTTTCCGAGCCCGTAGGGTATCTGATTGGCTTAAAAGTACAAGAAAACACTTCAAAAGTGACGTTTCTGAAGAATTTTAACAGTTTTCTTGTATCTACGAACGCCAGAATGCATAAAATTGACCTAAACGTCTCCTTTTCCTATTCTGAGTCGATTCTGCATGCTTTAAGTGTGTTTGGTGGCTCAGAACCATCAAAAAACGTTGAAATATAGTTCAAATTCAATAAAAATCGACAAAAATACAGTTTCTAGCTAAAATTTGATGGTTTCGTTGCACTTTCCGAGCCCGTAGGGTATCTGATTGGCTTAAAAGTACAAGAAAACACTTCAAAAGTGACGTTTCTGAAGAATTTTAACAGTTTTCTTGTATCTACGAACGCCAGAATGCATAAAATTGACCTAAACGTCTCCTTTTCCTATTCTGAGTCGATTCTGCATGCTTTAAGTGTGTTTGGTGGCTCAGAACCATCAAAAAACGTTGAAATATAGTTCAAATTCAATAAAAATCGACAAAAATACAGTTTCTAGCTAAAATTTGATGGTTTCGTTGCACTTTCCGAGCCCGTAGGGTATCTGATTGGCTTAAAAGTACAAGAAAACACTTCAAAAGTGACGTTTCTGAAGAATTTTAACAGTTTTCTTGTATCTACGAACGCCAGAATGCATAAAATTGACCTAAACGTCTCCTTTTCCTATTCTGAGTCGATTCTGCATGCTTTAAGTGTGTTTGGTGGCTCAGAACCATCAAAAAACGTTGAAATATAGTTCAAATTCAATAAAAATCGACAAAAATACAGTTTCTAGCTAAAATTTGATGGTTTCGTTGCACTTTCCGAGCCCGTAGGGTATCTGATTGGCTTAAAAGTACAAGAAAACACTTCAAAAGTGACGTTTCTGAAGAATTTTAACAGTTTTCTTGTATCTACGAACGCCAGAATGCATAAAATTGACCTAAACGTCTCCTTTTCCTATTCTGAGTCGATTCTGCATGCTTTAAGTGTGTTTGGTGGCTCAGAACCATCAAAAAACGTTGAAATATAGTTCAAATTCAATAAAAATCGACAAAAATACAGTTTCTAGCTAAAATTTGATGGTTTCGTTGCACTTTCCGAGCCCGTAGGGTATCTGATTGGCTTAAAAGTACAAGAAAACACTTCAAAAGTGACGTTTCTGAAGAATTTTAACAGTTTTCTTGTATCTACGAACGCCAGAATGCATAAAATTGACCTAAACGTCTCCTTTTCCTATTCTGAGTCGATTCTGCATGCTTTAAGTGTGTTTGGTGGCTCAGAACCATCAAAAAACGTTGAAATATAGTTCAAATTCAATAAAAATCGACAAAAATACAGTTTCTAGCTAAAATTTGATGGTTTCGTTGCACTTTCCGAGCCCGTAGGGTATCTGATTGGCTTAAAAGTACAAGAAAACACTTCAAAAGTGACGTTTCTGAAGAATTTTAACAGTTTTCTTGTATCTACGAACGCCAGAATGCATAAAATTGACCTAAACGTCTCCTTTTCCTATTCTGAGTCGATTCTGCATGCTTTAAGTGTGTTTGGTGGCTCAGAACCATCAAAAAACGTTGAAATATAGTTCAAATTCAATAAAAATCGACAAAAATACAGTTTCTAGCTAAAATTTGATGGTTTCGTTGCACTTTCCGAGCCCGTAGGGTATCTGATTGGCTTAAAAGTACAAGAAAACACTTCAAAAGTGACGTTTCTGAAGAATTTTAACAGTTTTCTTGTATCTACGAACGCCAGAATGCATAAAATTGACCTAAACGTCTCCTTTTCCTATTCTGAGTCGATTCTGCATGCTTTAAGTGTGTTTGGTGGCTCAGAACCATCAAAAAACGTTGAAATATAGTTCAAATTCAATAAAAATCGACAAAAATACAGTTTCTAGCTAAAATTTGATGGTTTCGTTGCACTTTCCGAGCCCGTAGGGTATCTGATTGGCTTAAAAGTACAAGAAAACACTTCAAAAGTGACGTTTCTGAAGAATTTTAACAGTTTTCTTGTATCTACGAACGCCAGAATGCATAAAATTGACCTAAACATCTCCTTTTCCAATTCTGAGTCGATTCTGCATGCTTTAAGTGTGTTTGGTGGCTCAGAACCATCAAAAAACGTTGAAATATAGTTCAAATTCAATAAAAATCGACAAAAATACAGTTTCTAGCTAAAATTTGATGGTTTCGTTGCACTTTCCGAGCCCGTAGGGTATCTGATTGGCTTAAAAGTATAAGAAAACACTTCAAAAGTGACGTTTCTGAAGAATTTTAACAGTTTTCTTGTATCTACGAACGCCAGAATGCATAAAATTGACCTAAACGTCTCCTTTTCCTATTCTGAGTCGATTCTGCATGCTTTAAGTGTGTTTGGTGGCTCAGAACCATCAAAAAACTTTGAAATATAGTTCAAATTCAATAAAAATCGACAAAAATACAGTTTCTAGCTAAAATTTGATGGTTTCGTTGCACTTTCCGAGCCCGTAGGGTATCTGATTGGCTTAAAAGTACAAGAAAACACTTCAAAAGTGACGTTTCTGAAGAATTTTAACAGTTTTCTTGTATCTACGAACGCCAGAATGCATAAAATTGACCTAAACGTCTCCTTTTCCTATTCTGAGTCGATTCTGCATGCTTTAAGTGTGTTTGGTGGCTCAGAACCATCAAAAAACGTTGAAATATAGTTCAAATTCAATAAAAATCGACAAAAATACAGTTTCTAGCTAAAATTTGATGGTTTCGTTGCACTTTCCGAGCCCGTAGGGTATCTGATTGGCTTAAAAGTACAAGAAAACACTTCAAAAGTGACGTTTCTGAAGAATTTTAACAGTTTTCTTGTATCTACGAACGCCAGAATGCATAAAATTGACCTAAACGTCTCCTTTTCCTATTCTGAGTCGATTCTGCATGCTTTAAGTGTGTTTGGTGGCTCAGAACCATCAAAAAACGTTGAAATATAGTTCAAATTCAATAAAAATCGACAAAAATACAGTTTCTAGCTAAAATTTGATGGTTTCGTTGCACTTTCCGAGCCCGTAGGGTATCTGATTGGCTTAAAAGTACAAGAAAACACTTCAAAAGTGACGTTTCTGAAGAATTTTAACAGTTTTCTTGTATCTACGAACGCCAGAATGCATAAAATTGACCTAAACGTCTCCTTTTCCTATTCTGAGTCGATTCTGCATGCTTTAAGTGTGTTTGGTGGCTCAGAACCATCAAAAAACGTTGAAATATAGTTCAAATTCAATAAAAATCGACAAAAATACAGTTTCTAGCTAAAATTTGATGGTTTCGTTGCACTTTCCGAGCCCGTAGGGTATCTGATTGGCTTAAAAGTACAAGAAAACACTTCAAAAGTGACGTTTCTGAAGAATTTTAACAGTTTTCTTGTATCTACGAACGCCAGAATGCATAAAATTGACCTAAACTTCTCCTTTTCCTATTCTGAGTCGATTCTGCATGCTTTAAGTGTGTTTGGTGGCTCAGAACCATCAAAAAACGTTGAAATATAGTTCAAATTCAATAAAAATCGACAAAAATACAGTTTCTAGCTAAAATTTGATGGTTTCGTTGCACTTTCCGAGCCCGTAGGGTATCTGATTGGCTTAAAAGTACAAGAAAACACTTCAAAAGTGACGTTTCTGAAGAATTTTAACAGTTTTCTTGTATCTACGAACGCCAGAATGCATAAAATTGACCTAAACGTCTCCTTTTCCTATTCTGAGTCGATTCTGCATGCTTTAAGTGTGTTTGGTGGCTCAGAACCATCAAAAAACGTTGAAATATAGTTCAAATTCAATAAAAATCGACAAAAATACAGTTTCTAGCTAAAATTTGATGGTTTCGTTGCACTTTCCGAGCCCGTAGGGTATCTGATTGGCTTAAAAGTACAAGAAAACACTTCAAAAGTGACGTTTCTGAAGAATTTTAACAGTTTTCTTGTATCTACGAACGCCAGAATGCATAAAATTGACCTAAACGTCTCCTTTTCCTATTCTGAGTCGATTCTGCATGCTTTAAGTGTGTTTGGTGGCTCAGAACCATCAAAAAACGTTGAAATATAGTTCAAATTCAATAAAAATCGACAAAAATACAGTTTCTAGCTAAAATTTGATGGTTTCGTTGCACTTTCCCGAGCCCGTAGGGTATCTGATTGGCTTAAAAGTACAAGAAAACATTTCAAAAGTGACGTTTCTGAAGAATTTTAACAGTTTTCTTGTATCTACGAACGCCAGAATGCATAAAATTGACCTAAACGTCTCCTTTTCCTATTCTGAGTCGATTCTGCATGCTTTAAGTGTGTTTGGTGGCTCAGAACCATCAAAAAACGTTGAAATATAGTTCAAATTCAATAAAAATCGACAAAAATACAGTTTCTAGCTAAAATTTGATGGTTTCGTTGCACTTTCCGAGCCCGTAGGGTATCTGATTGGCTTAAAAGTACAAGAAAACACTTCAAAAGTGACGTTTCTGAAGAATTTTAACAGTTTTCTTGTATCTACGAACGCCAGAATGCATAAAATTGACCTAAACGTCTCCTTTTCCTATTCTGAGTCGATTCTGCATGCTTTAAGTGTGTTTGGTGGCTCAGAACCATCAAAAAACGTTGAAATATAGTTCAAATTCAATAAAAATCGACAAAAATACAGTTTCTAGCTAAAATTTGATGGTTTCGTTGCACTTTCCGAGCCCGTAGGGTATCTGATTGGCTTAAAAGTACAAGAAAACACTTCAAAAGTGACGTTTCTGAAGAATTTTAACAGTTTTCTTGTATCTACCAACGCCAGAATGCATAAAATTGACCTAAACGTCTCCTTTTCCTATTCTGAGTCGATTCTGCATGCTTTAAGTGTGTTTGGTGGCTCAGAACCATCAAAAAACGTTGAAATATAGTTCAAATTCAATAAAAATCGACAAAAATACAGTTTCTAGCTAAAATTTGATGGTTTCGTTGCACTTTCCGAGCCCGTAGGGTATCTGATTGGCTTAAAAGTACAAGAAAACACTTCAAAAGTGACGTTTCTGAAGAATTTTAACAGTTTTCTTGTATCTACGAACGCCAGAATGCATAAAATTGACCTAAACATCTCCTTTTCCTATTCTGAGTCGATTCTGCATGCTTTAAGTGTGTTTGGTGGCTCAGAACCATCAAAAAACGTTGAAATATAGTTCAAATTCAATAAAAATCGACAAAAATACAGTTTCTAGCTAAAATTTGATGGTTTCGTTGCACTTTCCGAGCCCGTAGGGTATCTGATTGGCTTAAAAGTACAAGAAAACACTTCAAAAGTGACGTTTCTGAAGAATTTTAACAGTTTTCTTGTATCTACGAACGCCAGAATGCATAAAATTGACCTAAACGTCTCCTTTTCCTATTCTGAGTCGATTCTGCATGCTTTAAGTGTGTTTGGTGGCTCAGAACCATCAAAAAACGTTGAAATATAGTTCAAATTCAATAAAAATCGACAAAAATACAGTTTCTAGCTAAAATTTGATGGTTTCGTTGCACTTTCCGAGCCCGTAGGGTATCTGATTGGCTTAAAAGTACAAGAAAACACTTCAAAAGTGACGTTTCTGAAGAATTTTAACAGTTTTCTTGTATCTACGAACGCCAGAATGCATAAAATTGACCTAAACGTCTCCTTTTCCTATTCTGAGTCGATTCTGCATGCTTTAAGTGTGTTTGGTGGCTCAGAACCATCAAAAAACGTTGAAATATAGTTCAAATTCAATAAAAATCGACAAAAATACAGTTTCTAGCTAAAATTTGATGGTTTCGTTGCACTTTCCGAGCCCGTAGGCTATCTGATTGGCTTAAAAGTACAAGAAAACACTTCAAAAGTGACGTTTCTGAAGAATTTTAACAGTTTTCTTGTATCTACGAACGCCAGAATGCATAAAATTGACCTAAACGTCTCCTTTTCCTATTCTGAGTCGATTCTGCATGCTTTAAGTGTGTTTGGTGGCTCAGAACCATCAAAAAACGTTGAAATATAGTTCAAATTCAATAAAAATCGACAAAAATACAGTTTCTAGCTAAAATTTGATGGTTTCGTTGCACTTTCCGAGCCCGTAGGGTATCTGATTGGCTTAAAAGTACAAGAAAACACTTCAAAAGTGACGTTTCTGAAGAATTTTAACAGTTTTCTTGTATCTACGAACGCCAGAATGCATAAAATTGACCTAAACGTCTCCTTTTCCTATTCTGAGTCGATTCTGCATGCTTTAAGTGTGTTTGGTGCCTCAGAACCATCAAAAAACGTTGAAATATAGTTCAAATTCAATAAAAATCGACAAAAATACAGTTTCTAGCTAAAATTTGATGGTTTCGTTGCACTTTCCGAGCCCGTAGGGTATCTGATTGGCTTAAAAGTACAAGAAAACACTTCAAAAGTGACGTTTCTGAAGAATTTTAACAGTTTTCTTGTATCTACGAACGCCAGAATGCATAAAATTGACCTAAACGTCTCCTTTTCCTATTCTGAGTCGATTCTGCATGCTTTAAGTGTGTTTGGTGGCTCAGAACCATCAAAAAACGTTGAAATATAGTTCAAATTCAATAAAAATCGACAAAAATACAGTTTCTAGCTAAAATTTGATGGTTTCGTTGCACTTTCCGAGCCCGTAGGGTATCTGATTGGCTTAAAAGGACAAGAAAACATTTCAAAAGTGACGTTTCTGAAGAATTTTAACAGTTTTCTTGTATCCACGAACGCCAGAATGCATAAAATTGACCTAAACGTCTCCTTTTCCTATTCTGAGTCGATTCTGCATGCTTTAAGTGTGTTTGGTGGCTCAGAACCATCAAAAAACGTTGAAATATAGTTCAAATTCAATAAAAATCGACAAAAATACAGTTTCTAGCTAAAATTTGATGGTTTCGTTGCACTTTCCGAGCCCGTAGGGTATCTGATTGGCTTAAAAGTACAAGAAAACATTTCAAAAGTGAAGTTTCTGAAGAATTTTAACAGTTTTCTTGTATCTACGAACGCCAGAATGCATAAAATTGACCTATACATCTCCTTTTCCTATTCTGAGTCGATTCTGCATGCTTTAAGTGTGTTTGGTGGCTCAGAACCATCAAAAAACGTTGAAATATAGTTCAAATTCAATAAAAATCGACAAAAATACAGTTTCTAGCTAAAATTTGATGGTTTCGTTGCACTTTCCGAGCCCGTAGGGTATCTGATTGGCTTAAAAGTATAAGAAAACACTTCAAAAGTGACGTTTCTGAAGAATTTTAACAGTTTTCTTGTATCTACGAACGCCAGAATGCATAAAATTGACCTAAACGTCTCCTTTTCCTATTCTGAGTCGATTCTGCATGCTTTAAGTGTGTTTGGTGCCTCAGAACCATCAAAAAACGTTGAAATATAGTTCAAATTCAATAAAAATCGACAAAAATACAGTTTCTAGCTAAAATTTGATGGTTTCGTTGCACTTTCCGAGCCCGTAGGGTATCTGATTGGCTTAAAAGTACAAGAAAACACTTCAAAAGTGACGTTTCTGAAGAATTTTAACAGTTTTCTTGTATCTACGAACGCCAGAATGCATAAAATTGACCTAAACGTCTCCTTTTCCTATTCTGAGTCGATTCTGCATGCTTTAAGTGTGTTTGGTGGCTCAGAACCATCAAAAAACGTTGAAATATAGTTCAAATTCAATAAAAATCGACAAAAATACAGTTTCTAGCTAAAATTTGATGGTTTCGTTGCACTTTCCGAGCCCGTAGGGTATCTGATTGGCTTAAAAGTAC
Source organism: Zophobas morio (assembly GCF_036711695.1). Taxonomy (NCBI): domain Eukaryota; kingdom Metazoa; phylum Arthropoda; class Insecta; order Coleoptera; family Tenebrionidae; genus Zophobas; species Zophobas morio. The sequence goes on along the minus strand of NW_026973300.1, from coordinate 2,122 downwards.
AAGAAAACATTTCAAAAGTGACGTTTCTGAAGAATTTTAACAGTTTTCTTGTATCTACGAACGCCAGAATGCATAAAATTGACCTATACATCTCCTTTTCCTATTCTGAGTCGATTCTGCATGCTTTAAGTGTGTTTGGTGGCTCAGAACCATCAAAAAACGTTGAAATATAGTTCAAATTCAATAAAAATCGACAAAAATACAGTTTCTAGCTAAAATTTGATGGTTTCGTTGCACTTTCCGAGCCCGTAGGGTATCTGATTGGCTTAAAAGTACAAGAAAACATTTCAAAAGTGACGTTTCTGAAGAATTTTAACAGTTTTCTTGTATCTACGAACGCCAGAATGCATAAAATTGACCTATACATCTCCTTTTCCTATTCTGAGTCGATTCTGCATGCTTTAAGTGTGTTTGGTGGCTCAGAACCATCAAAAAACGTTGAAATATAGTTCAAATTCAATAAAAATCGACAAAAATACAGTTTCTAGCTAAAATTTGATGGTTTCGTTGCACTTTCCGAGCCCGTAGGGTATCTGATTGGCTTAAAAGTATAAGAAAACACTTCAAAACTGACGTTTCTGAAGAATTTTAACAGTTTTCTTGTATCTACGAACGCCAGAATGCATAAAATTGACCTAAACGTCTCCTTTTCCTATTCTGAGTCGATTCTGCATGCTTTAAGTGTGTTTGGTGCCTCAGAACCATCAAAAAACGTTGAAATATAGTTCAAATTCAATAAAAATCGACAAAAATACAGTTTCTAGCTAAAATTTGATGGTTTCGTTGCACTTTCCGAGCCCGTAGGGTATCTGATTGGCTTAAAAGTACAAGAAAACACTTCAAAAGTGACGTTTCTGAAGAATTTTAACAGTTTTCTTGTATCTACGAACGCCAGAATGCATAAAATTGACCTAAACGTCTCCTTTTCCTATTCTGAGTCGATTCTGCATGCTTTAAGTGTGTTTGGTGGCTCAGAACCATCAAAAAACGTTGAAATATAGTTCAAATTCAATAAAAATCGACAAAAATACAGTTTCTAGCTAAAATTTGATGGTTTCGTTGCACTTTCCGAGCCCGTAGGGTATCTGATTGGCTTAAAAGTACAAGAAAACACTTCAAAAGTGACGTTTCTGAAGAATTTTAACAGTTTTCTTGTATCTACGAACGCCAGAATGCATAAAATTGACCTAAACGTCTCCTTTTCCTATTCTGAGTCGATTCTGCATGCTTTAAGTGTGTTTGGTGGCTCAGAACCATCAAAAAACGTTGAAATATAGTTCAAATTCAATAAAAATCGACAAAAATACAGTTTCTAGCTAAAATTTGATGGTTTCGTTGCACTTTCCGAGCCCGTAGGGTATCTGATTGGCTTAAAAGTACAAGAAAACACTTCAAAAGTGACGTTTCTGAAGAATTTTAACAGTTTTCTTGTATCTACGAACGCCAGAATGCATAAAATTGACCTAAACGTCTCCTTTTCCTATTCTGAGTCGATTCTGCATGCTTTAAGTGTGTTTGGTGGCTCAGAACCATCAAAAAACGTTGAAATATAGTTCAAATTCAATAAAAATCGACAAAAATACAGTTTCTAGCTAAAATTTGATGGTTTCGTTGCACTTTCCGAGCCCGTAGGGTATCTGATTGGCTTAAAAGTACAAGAAAACACTTCAAAAGTGACGTTTCTTAAGAATTTTAACAGTTTTCTTGTATCTACGAACGCCAGAATGCATAAAATTGACCTAAACGTCTCCTTTTCCTATTCTGAGTCGATTCTGCATGCTTTAAGTGTGTTTGGTGGCTCAGAACCATCAAAAAACGTTGAAATATAGTTCAAATTCAATAAAAATCGACAAAAATACAGTTTCTAGCTAAAATTTGATGGTTTCGTTGCACTTTCCGAGCCCGTAGGGTATCTGATTGGCTTAAAAGTACAAGAAAACATTTCAAAAGTGAAGTTTCTGAAGAATTTTAACAGTTTTCTTGTATCTACGAACGCCAGAATGCATAAAATTGACCTAAACGTCTCCTTGGCTTTATGGCTCACACGTTGAAATATAGTTCAAATTCAATAAAAATCGACAAAAATACAGTTTCTAGCTAAAATTTGATGGTTTCGTTGCAC
>NW_026973299.1:0-34081 GCF_036711695.1 Zophobas morio | reverse complement strand
ATACTCCTAAGGTCAAAAAGTTGTACAGCTTAAAAGCACCTCAAGTTCGTACGTAGAGTCCGAGTCATAGGCATTCAGTTCGCCACAAGCAAGGAAAGTGGCAGTCACTCGGTGCGGCCCCTCTAGTGTGTTGCAGTTGTCATCTAAAATAATACATAAATAGAACGCGTATCATATTTTATAAAGTTGAGGCCGTATAAGTGATCGAGTAAAGGAAAATTTATATTCGGCGTCATAGCCGGGGGTATTCTTAAATTCTGGCATATGACGAAGGCTTCTAATGCAAAAATACACAAGGTATATATAAACTTTTAATAAAAATGGCTAACCAATACTGGAATTTCTACTGCATCTGGGCTTGCAGCAAGTAACAGTAGCAAAATACTGTTTTAAATGGGAGTACAGTAAAGTTACATCTCTTCCACGGAAAATCTTAGCAACAAAAGTTGCGCCTTCTTCTAAAACCAATAAGGATATATTTAAGGCAGAAAGAAGAAGTTGCGCCTGATAGTATTCATCAACATCGGGCAGGCCGGTTACTTAAATTCTAAATTAAAGCTAAAAGTCATAAAATAAAAACAATTTATACCGTCCGGAGCCCCGTCGCAAACAACTAACTCAGCTTTCCTTCCATGGCAGTACTCCATGATAGTCTTAACAGTACACTCTTTAGTTATGTCTCCTTAATCATTTTATTTAGTCACAAGTAAATCTATAGTTTAAACACGCACCTTGAATTTGTGTGACCCCGGGTAGAGGCGCCATAGGTTGCAAATCAACGGCAATAACTTTGTAGTCTGAACGCCCTCTTTCAACACTTTCAGAAGAAACACTCTGTAAAGCAAAAATTCGACTTAAAACTTGACTCCAACCACCTGGAGCCGCACATAGATCAATCGCACGTTGTACGCCTTCAGAAAGAAAACCTCTTTAAAAATTACTTAACGCTTTAAGTATCTAGAAAGTTTATACCTGAAAAAATATTAAACTTTTCGTTAATTTGAAGTAGTTTGTAGGCACTTCTTGATCTCCAACCCTCCTTTTTAGCAAGTCGAAAGTACGCGTCTCTTTTATCTTTAGAAAAACCCATAATTTCTATAATTCGTTAAGGTTCCATGGCAGTCCTTTGAAACTAGAATAGCATTTAAGTTGAGTTCGCTAATAAACCCCCTTCTAAAATCAGGCACATGTTTACGTTGATGTTGACTATTTCCCATTAAGCGATACCAGCACAATTTACAAAAGAACCGCATAGCAAAAAGAGCTCTTGGAATGAGGGCAACAGCTTGTTATCTTTCTGATTTATTTTAGTTAAAATTTGAGGGTAATTTTAGATGCTCAACCATCAGAGACCAGTTAAGAGAGTCGCGATTGGATATCAAATCCATAACCGTGAATAGGCGTGTCACTGCTCCTCACCGCTGAGCTACGGCGACAAAGTAAACCTATTGCGCTATCAATTAGTAGTTGTTAAAAAACTGGTCAAAATTTAGTAACTTATATTTTTTTAAACACCTTCTGTCACTATCTTAGTGTCATTTTAATACTGTCTCTTGTTTTTCTATTTTCCTTGAAGCTCTCTTTTCTGGGTAGCGAATTAATAGTAAAGAAAGTCTGTCTAAGAGCAGTTTTCTTGTGGTTTTTCCGCCACACCATAAATGGTTGCGCTAAGTCTCAGTCTTTCGGGATAATCCATATTGGGCACCCGCGCTTAAACCCCTTTCAAGCAAAGCAATTCAGATTAGCGGTTTAGTTGTTTGCTTAATACAAAAGTTTATCAGAGTATTAAAGTTGGGTTTTTCTACCCAACATTTTTTCACTATGTATCAAGTTCATAATATTAAAATAGTATAGTTATTGTCTGATTAACAAGCCTCGGTAACCTATTTACTTTTCGTCAGGATTAACAATAATTAGAGTTTATTAAAACAGTTCAAGTAAAACCCTTCCGGGTTGCTTTGCTTATATAGCTGCACTAACCTCACGTCATAAACTTGTTTGTTTAACGACTAAATTTGAAGTATTACTGCTCTGCGCCCTATGATTACGTAGTTTCAAGTCAAAATGTAATGCATATATTAAAAGTGATAAGAAGACAGCAAGTACCATTTGAATTCCTTCTATCAAACACACCGAAAATTCCAAGTCAAAGGAAAATATAAAAAATATGAATATATAGATTTGTAAAAACAACGACAAAAGTAAAAATAAAAATAAAAAGGAAACCAAAAAATAACTAGAAAAATTTAATTAGAACAACCGTTGTCTACTTTGATTATGTTAAAATAAATATATTATATAAAGTAATTTATAAATATCTAGATAGACTGAAAATTCATGTCTGATTGGATGGTTTATACAAACCAATTGTTTTAATAAAATGAACGGAGCCTGTATTATGTTAATTATGCGAAATCTTATTATAACCTCGCGCTAACCTAGTTAAGTTTTATATAGAAGGGAGGGTTGGCTGGCATTTTACTGGTTGACCTTCAGATTGCTTTAGAAGGTATGTAGTCCACTTATAAAGTTGGATTAACGGCAAGTAAATGTTTGGTTATTGGTATTCAATAGTTTGTGTAAAAATTTTAAGTCAAAGAAGTCTATAATTATAAATTAACAGTTTAACAGCTTATCTGTTCATTAAGAACAGAGGAATATTCCAGAAACCATCTTTATTTCTTATTAGAACCTTATACAAGAATTAAGATTGAATAGATTCTTGACCTTTTATCTTCCTATAAGCCCTTTAAGTTAAACCTACCAGTTTTTATATTTACGGCCATAGGGCTCTTATTCTCGTGATTTATTAATGCAGTACTAAAGGTAGTTTTATTTAACTAAGCTCAACAAGACGTCATGATTCGTGGTTACTGTAACAGTTTGTATTTCCGTGTGTAGGTTGTCATTATAAGTTAGAGATTTTTTTTAATCTTGTTATTTTCCACCGATATTGTAATACCCTCTTTTATGATCCTTCTATTGGTCTTAAAAGCATTTACTTCACTGAAAGTAGTTAGTAACCAAAGTGTACAGTAAAATTTTTTGGTACCGTTGTCGTCATGTAGGGAATAATTGTTTTTGTAACGTGTATAATATATTTATTTGACATCGCTAAAGCAAATTTTTATGTGCGAAGTTTATTTAACCACTGCCTAATAACCAAAGAAGTAGCTCCTGCAACCGAAAATAGCTTTTATTGCATTTGACGCGGTACCATACTAAAAACCGCTAGGCCCTAATGGTGTAACCCACAGCATGCCCCAACGCCTGCGCGAGTCTCCAATAATAGCCTTAGTCCCACCCATTAATTATTTTATTTAGTACTGTGATTTCCTGTACGATGAACAACTAAACCGGGTTTTTGCTTTCCTAAATTAGTGTCCTTTTTCAAACCCTAAAAAATACCGCTCGATAAGTCTTTTGTCATGTATTTGCAAAATAGCTGAAGACAATATCAAAAAGATTCCGAAATTTTGTGGGGGTTCTCATCAAATGCCAGAGTTGCAGTTTAAATTCGGAAGGAGTCACTCTACTACTTAGTCGATCTTGTGTTTCCCTTAACACATTTACGAAGGGGTTCCACAATAATAACTGGACATGTGCATTATTCTAAGACGTATTGTGTTTACCCTCACACGAGGTCTTAATGAAAATCTAGTGACCATCAGAAGATATAAAACAAGATGCTTTTCACTGGTGAAATCGCGGCCCACGCGAAAACTCAGAGGACTAAACCAAAAAGACTGTTCCTGTCCTCCGGGAAGAGCTTACATGCATTTGCACTACTTATCAAATTTCGGCTGTGCACGTGACTTTCTATAACTTCATACCAATACCCACTCTAGCTGCACAGATGTCGAACAGGGTATGGCACGCTGGATTTTTAAGAAAAAACTGTCAACTCTGCAGTTACCAAATTATTTTCTTCGACTTCTTTGATTTTTCTGCATAAAGAGATAGTTGTCACGGTATAAAAGCTAGCTCATCTCTAACAGAATGGGTTATGTAAGTCTTACGTTTGCTAGAGTTTTGTCTAAGATCCAAAACAAATTCTGTTTTGATCTTAACTCTTTTTATAGCTTAAATTACTAAATTTGAATTACCAAAAACAGAATAATTTTTTGCTTTAACGTTAATACTTATTTATTTAGCAGTAGTGTTTTTCACATTAGAAGGTAATCTATACATTTATTATTTAAATGCAACTGCTGGCGCACATAACGTGTTTTATGGTGCATGTTTTCATTCTTTTAGTGGTGTACGCCCCATAAGTACAGTATTGGTTTTTTACAAGTTCTTTTAGCTTATTGTGTCCAAATATGGATTATAAATATTGTTCTAATAGGTTGTTGTAGAACCCATTAGAAATACACCTCTTGATACCGAAAAAATAACCGTAATCTTATTTTTTCCCACACTTTTCTCTTACGTGAAACTTAACAGACGCTCCCTCTTTAAATTTGTTAGGAGATAACTCTATTAATTGGGATCGAGCGCGAAGACCATAACTTTTAAGTAAATTACCTAATTAAGTAATCCAATCTTTTACTCGGTCTTATGAAAACTATTAAATGACTCTTACTAATAACCTACTTTTTGTTATTGCCATTTTTTTTGGTGTTGGGGCGTCAATTAATCATGAATGTCATATGAATATAACAACGTAACCACTTTTTACAATCGTAGAGAAGGAGACGTTGGTTTTATTAAATTATAGGGTACCGAAAATATATAGTGTGGAAGAGTAATATTTGAAAAATTAATTAAATTTGTTAAAGTTAATTTATATATACTAGCTTTTATTACTCCTTCGGATTTATGCTCTACTAAAAATACAACAGAGCTCAAACAATAAAATTTTATGTATATCTTTTACATATATTTATATATTTTTTATCCATAAACTCTAATAAAGTAATTATTTATACATAAATTAAGTTTTTTATAAAAATTAACTTTGTAATTCTAGTCATTTTTATAATATGTACGATTACCAGGATTGTCAAATGTTTAATTTTTTTTTTGAACATATGCTCTATCCGCCAAGGTCCCACAAACAATTTAGTAATTTTAACTGGTTTAACGATGTTTTAAATACGAACAGCAATATAAATTCAAATATTTACAGTTTTAATGATAAGTAAAAGCTTTTCTAAGTAGATTTTACTTGTTACCAATCTTCTGTATATATTTCGTGGTTTACAACGACAGGTAACGTTGTATTGGATTATTCCAAAAAAAATTGTTACAAAAAATCTATTATTTAAGTGAAAATAAACATTAGTTTGAACAAGCAACCAGAAGTTTTAGAGAACGTTATTAATGCAGACCAGTAATGGCGAGATCGGAAACTTAAAGAATCAGATTTTAATAGACGTTTAAAACTGCCTGGAAGATTTATTAAGTAACCTTTTAACCGATACTGAATAAAAAATTGAAAATGATTTAATGGATTATGCCGTTGTTTTAGACCAAAGAGGGGAATAGGGATAATACCTCCTCTATTTTGGTAGGGACGAAGAAAAGGTGGTGTAAATTGGTCTCTTCTTGCACTATTATAACACTGAATAGGATATATCTTTCTAGACCATGGTAGGATCCGAGTAGGCATAAAGCGAATACACCCACTGACCCTTGAAATCTCATGTTTGAGAATATGAATTTAGTTATTCCATTACAAATAGTATATAAAAAAAATTTTTCGAAAACCATTAAGACAAACGTGTTCGACCTACTTTAAGGAAGAAATCAAGGCTTTTTTGGGTCTGTGTACCTTGTAGGAAGAGAAGAGGGTTAATTGAGTTCTGGGCAAATGATGGCAGAAGTTCAAATATTTTCCAGTTACCATGTCATTAAGGAGGTTTAGAATCTTAATGTGAACTATCAGATATGACAACATCAATACAGGCAATAAAGAAAAATTGAAGATAAACTAACAGCTACTCGGGTCGTTTTTTTCACACCTAATCAGATTTGAAAACTTTATTACTTTGTAGGAGATTAAATGAGGCTAACTGTAATTTTGGTAGCTATCGAATAAAATGTGGGTTTTTGGATGAACTTCCTGATTGACCCGGCGGATGTGAAACAGGAACTATTGCAGTAAAATTTAACTTCCTTTGTGACCAATGCTGAAACTTTTATACGACGCATATAAAAATATATGCAGGCGCTTAACAGGATGGCCCTTATAAAGTTAATAACAACAGCCCAGTTATTACTTAAAGATATTTCAACTTGTACAGGTTAAGGGGAATTAATATTATGAACTGTTGATTTACGAGTTTCGATGTAGTCGAAAAACTTTTTAAAGACAATAGGTTACAATAGTTAGGGGAATAAAGTTAAATAAAAGGGATGTTCCTGTATATTATGAAACAAGTAGAAAGCAGTGATATACCCGTAGCCACAGATAGCTTTGTTATGCTCGCACAAAAAAAGAAGTTTTCTAAAAGTTTCTTATCCCCAAAGGTATTGACCGAATTGATGCTCTACAGGTGACCAACAAAAGTTTAAATTGTCACATATTACAATAGTACCAAATGCGGAGTTGACGTAAAATGCAATACGGTCTCATTATATTACGTGGTCAAAGGAACAGGGGCTCGACCATTAGTAATTTTATTTAGTAGCTGCCCTTAATTCACTCATTATTTTTGGCATAATAATCCAACAACTAAATGAGCCAAAAGTGGTAGGATTAAAATTTACTAGTCAAAGCAATTGTGGCTTAGAGCTGTGAGCATAAATTTACTAGAACTAAATGGCCGACAGTGGTAGGATTAAAATTTATTAGTCAAAGCAACTGTGGCTTAAAAAGCAGTGAGCATAAATTTATTCGAAGGCATACGTCGGTTGGCAACAAAGCGAGCAGAAGTAGTTAAGAATTTTAACCAATTTCTCCAATTCGATACTTTTGCAGTCTGGAGCACATCAAATGCCTACTGTATCGAGAGCAGAATTTAGGCCTGAGTTGTTCTATTTTTTGCAGGAAAGATGTTTTAAGTTTTTCAGTATTTTTATATTTTGTTATGATCCAAGTATGCAATGCAAATAAAACTCTTATTTGCCAAACTCTATTTTTGTCGCTATCCTGACATTAAAAAAAAAAGAGATTTATAAACTTTGATGTGGTTTCTTTAAGTATTATCTACTAATTTTTCCTTTAATTTTCGTTGTGTCCTTAAAGGGTATCCGAGATCTTGGATATGAGAGTTTTTAAATATTAAAAACTGTGGTCATTAACTGTACACAGTTAGTTGAGGGCTTATATTAGAAATTACGTATATATAACTTGGAAAAATTTTTTCTTTTTTTTCGTGGTTGTGCGATGGGCTGCTTTCCTGCGTTTAATAGCGTTACTGGGCTAGTAAATTATTGTTTGTGCCCTGACACTATCTGCTTTAGCTGAAGTATATAGTAAAAAATATAGTTTCTCTATTGTATAATTTTCGTTATCTTCGGTCACTAAACCAGATGGTGTCAGTGCACGACATGTCAATAAATGACCTAAAATAGCGAGTGGTAAAGAATTGACGCTTTTCCGGTAGACAAATCAATAATGATGCTACTGTAATTTTTAGCACCCTTTGGCTCACTTGGAGTAAATCATCTTTTTTTTATATAAATCAGCATGTCAAATGGGTATAAATAGAATATTCGAGATTACACTCAAATAAACCAAACCATATACACATATGTATATAGCTATTCGCAAAATGCGAATGACGGAAAGTTTATTCGATTATTCCTGACTGAGTACTGGAGTATTCGAAAATTAATAACTCGATCGAGCACCAGGGATAGTCATTTCTAAATAAATAAATAAATTTCTCTTTCTTTCTGCTTGTGTTCGTCCGTTTGTTATTTTGTTCGTTTTGGGGCTTCAGTCCATAAGTCTGGATTGGTCCGTATTGTAAATAAATGTAATTGTTAGAGATTCAGGTTACAGGTCTAGAACGTAAAAGTACATAGATCATTTATAAGATGATCGTTCTAGTAATTAATTATTTTAAAAAAGTTATTTGTAATAATTTAGTTAATAGAGGATATCTTTAATGGATTAAGACCGTATTTTAACACAGGCAAGGTTCACTTGGGAGCCCGTGTAATAAGCGACTCAAATAAGCGACAAAGGGTATGTGTCTAATCTGAATTAGTAGATTGTTCAAAAATCCAATCAAAAGGTCGATTATTAAAGAAAAGAGTTAGTTGGATTAAGCTTTGTTCACACCTTCAATGAGTAGCCCCTCTGACTTGCGCTGTTTGCTGAGCGATTGTACGGATTTAGCTGTTACAGAAGTTTTTCATGATAATTCCTTAGAAGAAAAGTAATGTAAAGCGCTTTGTTTCTAAATTTCATATTTATTTAGATAAATAATAATTATTAGACGAAATCTTTGTTCGATTTACCTCAACTCCTATCGTTAATAATGATTTATCTTTTTTTTTAGTTTCACGGGTTCTCTATCACACCAAGATATCCGCTCTTTATCTTTATCTTTAAAGTTTACTTTGTTTAAAAACCATGGAGTAGCTCCCGGTGACACTATTTCAATAGTCTTTTCAAATGGAATTAGCTTTATTATAGCTTTTTTGGGTAAAAGTGTTAAAGTTATTAGTTTCCCTTTTTTAGCTTTTTTTTATTGAATAATAATAAATTTGTTTTAGCTATAGTATCTGGTGGTTTAATTTGTGCTCCTTTAAACCCAACTTACTCCAAAGAAGAGTTTTTATATTACTTGAAGGATATAAATCCGAAATTGATAATAAAATCGGAATTCATGGATAACGTCTAAATTTAGTTTAATGATAAAAAAACAGTTATTTTAAACGTATTTAAAGGACGTGGCGATTTCTGAAGCAGCAAAAAGCTTAAAAATTACATTGACCACTTTGTTTACGAAACCTACCAAAGCCGCCTTAAATTATTTCTTTCGAGGTTCCCGCATTGTTCTAGATATAAATCATATTAAAATCATTTTTACCAGACGAAGGGGTCCTCGTTAATTTAAAAAAGTTAAACGCTCCCGCAGAAACACTACAGGTGTCTCTTATATTTCAATAACTAAAGAGAATAGTGGCTTAATATTCTTTTGCTGCAGAAATTAGAGCAAATTAACCCGGGAGACATAGCGCTTTACCTCCACACCAGCGGCACCACAAGTAAGCCGAAGGGTGTCCCACTCAGCCACTACAATCTTGTGTCCAGTGTTAAGAATATAGTGGCCACTTATGACTTAACAAAACTGGACAAAGGCCTGCTGGTTATGGTTAGACAACCTGTTATAACTAAGAAGAATATTATTAGAACGCTGTAAAGCCTTTATTTCATGTTCATGGGCTGGTGTGCGGACTCCTCGCTCCTCTCTTCTCTGGTGGGAGTCTGGTTATACCAGGTGCCTGGCCCTAGTAGAGTTCTCTAAAACCACTTATTTTAATAATTAACACAATTCAAGTCAATGGCCAATTTAGCGCCTCCAACTTTTGGAACACGGTCGTCGAGCACCAAGTCAACTGGTATACTTGCGTGCCAACCATACACAAGATTTTGCTCCTTCGCTCCCATAAAGTACAAACTATGCTTTAAAAAGCCGTGTAACATGGTTGTAAATGATGCTTTGAAAAGGAATATCCTGCCTTCAATTCCCCGAACTTACGTTTTATCAGGAGTAGCTCTTCAACCTTGTCGCCCTCAATTCTTTATGAACTTGAAAAAACCTTTCACGTGCCAGTTCTGGAGGCTTACTCTATGACAGAAGCTTCACATATGATGACTTCTAACCCTCTTCCCTCTAAAGGCCTTCATTTGCATCACACTTATCTAAAGTTCTGCAAGTTCCGTAAAATTAGTTTATTAGGTCAACGCAAAGCCGGGACGGTGGGGAGCGCCGTTGGGGAGCTCGTAGTGTCCGTGCGTGACGAAGTTAACAAGGAAGTGGCCACCGGGGAAGAAGGGGAGGTGTGCGTAAAAGGGCCCAGTGTGTTTTCAGGTTATAAGGATAACCCGGAAGCCAATGAAGAGGGGTTCATGGAAGGCTGGTTCCGCACGGGAGATCGAGTATTTAAAGTATTATTGTATTGATTTCAAAACAAAAACAGTTTTCAGGGAAGTAAAGATCCAGCTGGCTTCATCACTCTTACAGGGAGAATAAAGGAACTGATTAACAGAGGAGGAGAAAAGGTCATAAGAAATGCTTTATTTTAAAATTGACCTCCGCCTGATTTTGAGGGTTACAGATTTCTCCTAATGAAATTGATTCAGCCCTGCTTGAGTTTAAGGGCGTGATAGAGGCGGTCAGCTTTGGCGCTCCAGACCCATTATATGGAGAAGTCGTGCATGCCGCTGTAGGGTTTCGTTTTTATAAGATTTTACCACTCAAGTTAAGCTGTGATATTTTATTAGGTTGTCATAAAAGATCCAGAGGACCCTAAAAAAATGGAACTTCTTTTAAAGGAATTTCTTCTAACAAAATTAGCTCCATTTAAAGTTCCTCAAGTGTTTTACTTCAGTAACGACCTCCCTAAAACAGCTACAGGAAAAATACAGCGAAAGCATATAGCTTCCAAATTTTTAAATACGCAATAAACACTAACTTAGCTGAGCACTTTGAATTTGTTTATAAAATAATTTAAACCAAAAATTGAAAACGTAAGTTTAGAAATCTATATATTAGAATAGGAAAAACACCTGTCTAAATTGTAAATTGGTAATCTCTATTAAAACAGACCCTATGGAGATCAATTAGTTAAAGGAGGAGACCTGCAGTGGAAATAATGGGCATTTTTTTTTTATTTTATCAAAAAAATAATTTCTAAAAAAGTTTTTCAAATAAAAGTATTAAACTTTTTTGAGAATAAAAAAGCTGTGCAGAAAGTTAAATGTAAATAAAATTAATGCTATACCCATGTTAATACTCTACTAAAGTGTATATTTTCCTTTATAAAATATATCATCATGTAAATAATCTACAAATAAGTATATTGTTAAAAAAATTATAAAGTTTTATAATTCGTTTATTGCTCTCCCTCTTCTCGCGGAGAATAAAACTTTGGCAGGAAACTTACCATCTTTAATCACATTATTAATGATTTGTTCAGGTGCTCGGTTTGCTAAGAATTTACATTATTTTGCTTAGTTTCGCATACATTTTCCAGAAACTATCATTTAACCATTCTATATATATGTATATATATGTGTGTGTAGATTTAAAAAAAATAAGTGTAACAGGTTAAATACGTTTCGACAGTTGTCGTCGTATTTAACCTGTGTTATTCTAAACCCCCACTTCGCGTAGTTCTTAAGGTTTAACTATAGCGCCTTAATTATATAATAAAAGGAAGGTAGTTGTGGAACGCTTTTACAGAACTACTCTGCGCTACACCCGACCGATAAGATCTCTCGAGCGAGCACGTCGTCTTGAGGTTTTTTTTATACGCTGCTCCTGCGCATAAAATTAACATGTTTGCAACCAGTATAATTGACTCTTGCGCGTTAAGTACACGCATGCTTTAAATCAAAAAATTTTTTAGTTAAGTGTGTTGTATATTAATCCGTGACTCCTCAATAGGCTCATTTAACAAAAAATGCACATAGTTAATATCTGTTAAAGCGCAACACCTATTTTAAGTTCGTATGAAAGTTCTTGAGCCCACTGGCCGTTTGGATTCCTACTAATTCATTTTAAAAGCAGCATTAGTTGCATTCCGCAGCGTATCCTTACGGACGAAGTAAGGGGCGCCGACCATTAGTGGCAGAAGCTTGTTTTGCTGATCTGCAGGAATGCAACTGTTACTGGTTTTTCGTACGTCCCCAAGCCACAGATGCGTAGGCCATTATCAATGTACGCCTTCTTCAAAAGGCGGAGTTAACTGCGCTGGGACATTGTGCTTTTTGTACACAACAGCGGGTAAAGTGGATGGGTTGCAGATTTAACCTTAACGGGAAACAACAATTTCTAAATGATACCGCCAAGTTAGGCGCTTATCGATGATGACGCCCAAGTGCTTGAACCTGAGAACCTCATGGAATATTTGACACCTTCCAGGGTAAGAGGCGGTAGTCTAAGCAGTGCATTTTCTTGCACTAAGAGAATTGCTCTGCATTTCTTTGTATTAATGGTTAATGCCCCCTGCCGGCGCCAGTTGGCAAGAGTGTTCCAAATAGATTTTTTGTGTTGCCATTATAATAAAGGAAGGCGTTCGGCGGAGGGCACGTAAACTGCAATAACTTCGACGTATAATGCGACGCGCATGTAAGGATTTGCAGGGATGGAGTGTAATAACACTAACAATAAAAAAAGGAAGAACAAAGAGAGTGGGAGTCAGAGTTTATTGCAGGCAATTTAGCCATATATATATATGCCTTTACAAAAGGTTAAAAACTTCATTAAATCTATATTTGTTTAATTTATGTTTAAGATTATTTGTATAAATTTAATCTGGTTCTGTCTAAAAGAAAAGTTTAAATTAGAAATTGCCATTAGTTGAAAATCTTCCTGCCAAAAAAAAAAAATGTTTAAAAAAGATTGTATGTGGTTGGCTAATCTTTATATAGTTAATTTTGTAAGGTAAACTGTTTGTTCATGTGTATGTCTGTTAGTGTTATAAGTATATTTATTGACAGAATGCCATGCCTGTACAGCGTGAAAGGGTGGGTGTGAACTCAAAGAGCTTTGCAGGACACCAGCTGTTAATCGACGGTGAGACGGCAGCGCAGTGCCAATGCTTCATCGAAAGGTGCGTACGCATAAAATCGGTGCAAATAGGTGTAGGGGGCTATACGGAGTACCTAATGCGCGTAGTTTGCGTAAAAGACCCACGTGTTATATAGGGTCAGAAGCTTTTTCAACGTAGAGAAAGACGACTGTAAATTTCTTTACAATTGAAGGTCCGAGTTGCCAACTCAACAAAGCGCATAAAGCGCTTCGTTTTTTCTTCACAATCTTCCGATCGGCGTAGTAGAACAGCCTCTGCAGTTTTGCCCGTTAATGAAAATAGGCTAACGGGGCGATATTTGCTGGGGTCTGAAACGTGTAAAGTCTTAAATAGCATCATAGCATTGGTTGTCTCCCTTCGTGTTAGAAAGGAACCAAGCGATGTCGCAGAAGTTGCACAATAGGAAAAAAAGTTTATCGTCACTGGCAGCAGCTTTAAAGTCGCTTCCTGTCGCTAAAGTACAGAGAATGTAACGGCTATTTCATTAGCTGTGCTCGGTGTAATAAGTCCCTAGCCAACGGTTAGGCACTGCGAGATAGTTTGCAAAGAGCGCGCCTTGCTTTCGTTGCTTCACGCAGAATTGGCGGAGATAGGTGTGGCAGTCGTTTTTAATTCGTTTGACAAAGTGCCGATTAAATGTCCGTTTTCCTCTACCGCATCAGACATTTTCTGCAGTGTCCCCTTTAGGGGACTATAGTAAAAAGCGGTCAGCGACGTTTGAAAATAAGGTTCGTTAAACCATCTGGCACACGACCAAGACGATACGTTACTTAGAGGCTGGTTGCGCGGCGGCATGGGCAGCTGTCAGTACGTTCTCATAACTATTAACTGCGTTCTTTTAAATGTTATTTGCGTTACTCATCTGGTATATATAAACGAGTTCTAGACCACCCACTCCACCCGACCCCACGCAAACACGAGGGCTCTCTAGTTGTTTGCTGGAACTTTGCGGCGTATTATATATACTATTAAACATAAAGCACATATTGCAAAACATAAGCATTTTGAAAATTCCGTCAGCGTACACTAGGCCAAAAAAAAGTTGCCAGGTGTCACCATGTCTAAGCAAGCTTTTAATAAAGGTAGGAAGCAAGGTAATTTTAGGTGGCGTCAGGCGTTTGCCAACAATTCCGATGCTTAACTGAGGAGGAATTAATATAATTTTTGTTTCTATAAAGAGCTATGCAAAAATAGGTAGTTATAAACATTTTATGCGTTTCTTTTACTCCTAAATTTTTGTTTGACGGAAACTTGGGTCACTGATATTGTGCACAGCAATATGCATTATGATAAAACACAAGGTGGTATTAACTGTTTCTCTACTTGTTCTCTATAGATATCTTACAAGTGGGTTTATCCTTTGAGGAAGTATAAAAAGCTGCAGAAAGTTGCAAAAATTGTTAATAGAAGAGAAATAATGGTATGGTTATGCTTATCAAAATTTATTGTCTAGTTTGATATAAATGGCATGTTTTACTACAGTTTTTAAAAATGCAGTGATATTACTTTTTACGGGAAGAGTGCATCTTTATAAGCCAAATGGTGAGAAATTAAGTAAATTTATATACACACTTTCAAGATTCCTTAAAAAAAAAAGAAAGATATCAATAAAATAATATAGGTAATTTTTTAAAGAAGATATAGATAATACTTGAAATAAAGATCTTACCATGGTTTGTAAAAAATTCTAAGAAAACATATGAAGGAGCCTTTGAGACACCGCAAAAATTAATATCTAGTAGTTTATAAATTAGAAAATTCACAATATAGTAAATATGTTCATTAAAACAATAAATAATTTTTCAAGTTTTCATATTTATTGACCTTTTCTTATTGTGCAGTAAGAAGTAAGGGCTTCAATCTGTAAAATTTAAAATAGTTCACTTTTAAAAAGCAAATTCATTGACCCTTTTTCCTATAAGTGAGGTCGCACTGGGGAATGTTTCCTTTAAGTAGTGGGGGATAAAGTGTCTATACTTAGTTGGTTTCTTTTTTGCTAACAGCTATTTAAAATAGTATTCACTCATTGGTATATATTTAGTATGACCATTTTAATAGCAAATAAGTTTAGTTAATTAGGAATCACCCATTGCGGTTTCACGTGTTATAATACCTTACAGAGTACTGGGGGATAATTGTTAATAGTGCCATATAAAGTTTGTGTAGATATCGCCTACACTTCTCTTTTGGTGGAGCTATCTATATAATAATTATATAATTAGCTTTATTAAAGCTATCTACAGAGGAAGGTGTACTATTAGTATTTATCTTATTTTTTTTTAAAATAGTATGTTTACTGAATCTCAGTCTAGTACTTATGATCTTTTTTCTGGAAAAGATGAAGAACAAATAAAATTTATGGAAGTAAAATCATATTATAAGTCTTGGTTTTTTCTTAATTTAATATTTTTTTAGGAATTGTGCGTCCAGATAGATTATTATGATAACGTTGTAGGGGGTATTACAAAAAAAGAGAGCCATTTAATGGATAATATAAGCAAAGGTACAACTTTTCTTAAAGGCTGTTGTTAACTTAATTCTATTAATTATTTAGGGATTCTCCATCGTGCGTTTAGTGTATTTTTATTTAATTCTAAAGGGGATTTGCTTTTACAACAACGTTCTAACAAAAAAATAACTTTTCCTAATGCTTTTACAAACACTTGTTGCTCTCATCCTTTATATTGCGAAGAAGAACTTGAAGAAACGAACGCCATTGGTTTTACAATATATTATATAAACTTTCTGTAAGTAGCGCAAAAATTTAATCATTTTTTTATACATTTTATAGGGATTAAAAAGGCTGCTCTTAGAAAATTAGAGCACGAGTTGGGTATAAACTTGGTTTCTGTAAAGTATTATTTTAAATTTTTAATTATTAATCAGGGGTTGCAAAGAATAAACTCTCAGTAAACGACATTAATTTTATTACTCGAATTCATTATAAAGCTGCCTCGAATGATATTTGGGGCGAGCATGAAAGTGTGCTTTCTTTATTTATAAGATCTATGAATAGTATATTTATGTACATTATTATAACAAACTTTACATTCTATATTTATTGTTTAAGTTGATTTTTTTAATATATTTATCGGTTTTTTACACAAGAATAAGTTTGATATAAAGTTTTTTTTTATATATGAATAGTAAATTTACTAGTTTTTGCTTATAGTCGACTACATCTTACTTGTGCAGAAGGATGTGGATCTTAAGTTGAATCTTAATGAAGGTTATCTTGTTTTCGCCTTATATGTTTTGGACTTACTGTTTTTTTCTAGATCTTAAATTTTTAACATAATTTATAAAACCTTAGTTAACTGCTGCAAGTACTTTAGTAAAGAACAGTTGAAAGAATTTCTTGACACTTCTGATAATAATGGAGTTATAATAACGCCTTGGTTTAGACTTATCGCGAACACCTTTTTGTGGAATTGGTGGGAAGATCTAGAAAAAACTAAACGATCACCGTGTGATCCCGCTATACACAGGATGTGCTGAATATATGTATATTAATAAATTATCTTTACTTAACCATTTTACTTTACCTTTTTATAATCAAAGGTAAACAGTAATTTTGACTTTGAAAACTAGTTTAGTGCAAGTTATTTTTTGCATATTGCGCGGAGAAGCTGGCAATAATTTTGCTTATTTAGGAGAAAGCATTGACTCCGCTTAAAATTGGATATGGCTTGCAGCTAATTAGTTAGCAGGCGTTATTTTATTCTGCATATGAAAAATGTAAACGTTAATTATTTTTCAGAGTTTTCTTTAAATATAGAAATGTTATTATACTTGTATTTTAGAAATCATCAATCAAAGGTGTTTTGGACAAATTTTATGGCTTTGCGGCCACTGAGGCTTTATTCAACAACCTTGAACTATAGCTTTCATGACCGAGATTTTTTCAGTACATCTATAGTAAAAATTTGGATCACTGTGCTTTGCCATATACATATCGTAGGGAAAGTAAGACATCTTTAGAAGCGTTTTGAAATTTATTTGAGTTAATTAAAAGTGGTGTTCAGATGCTATAGTCCTGCGCAATCTATTCTTATTACGTTATGCAAAGAAAGTTATAGAAAGGTTAGGAGACGTAAAGTGCATTCCACAAGAGCTAGTAAGAAGAGTAGCACGAGACCACCTTTATCGAAGGGTATTAAATCTTACAAACTTCTGATAAGACATGCAATACTTCACAAAAAAAAGCCTACCCCAACTTGAAAATGTTCTGGGTTCGAAGTATATTTTGCTTTCTAAAGATTAATATTTTGCGATAGTTTAGTATTGATAATTATTCAAGTTTAAGTGAAAACTTTAAGAGTTCTTTAAAATTAAAATGCTAGTATTCAGAGAGTTAAATAAACTATTTTTAATAAACTACACCTCACAAAGAGTTTAAAATTTGAAGCCTTAATAACTTATACTTTTTTCTCTTTATATAAACTTTTTTAAATTTTAGTTAAAATTTGTAAAATTTTTGTTAAGTTTATAGCGGTTAAGACCTTTCCTTTTAGAAAAAAGGAAAACCAGAGATCTTATTTGATAAATCTATGCTTAGATAAATAGGGTACATAATTATAGTTATGTGTTAAATAAAATGTAATTCTATATGCAATAAATGGAAAGAACTGTTCAAAAATCAGGGAATGAAAAAAACGGATAAAAGGGGGAAAGAGAGAAAAAAATTACTCTTTGTTAAAAAGCATTAATTATATAATATAAAACATGGCAATAAATATACAAGAAAAACAAGAGACAATTTTTGAAAGTCTTAACAGTTACAAAATTAAATAGGTACAGTTTGTTATTCCATGGGAATAATTTCACATTATTTGTTATATTTACCTGGTGCTCGAATGTTTTAAATTAGCGTACAAATATACCTTAAGAAAATTCTTATCAAACGATTTATCTGAAATACTTTAAGTTATCCTATTTTGAAACCGCCGACCCCTTCTTAAGTGAAAGCAGTCTGTGGAAATTTTTTCAGCGGCGTAGAAGCTGGTGTGAGTGTCTTTAGAAGCTTACGACCATTGCCCCTTTTTATCGCTAAGGGGTAGCGTCGTTATACATTTGCCAGCGCAGTAGGCATTAGCTAAAATATCGGTTGGTGCCATGGTTGTTGTTGTTGCAAGTCAACGTCAGATAGGTTGTTTACGCGCTCAAGTTAGTAGCGTAGGAGGGCATCAAAATCTCAGTTAAAGGTAACAAGATGCATTTAATAACACAACAGAAGGTATTCAGTCAACTGTTTACATATCTGTTAATAAAACAACGATATTTATACGAAAACACACTTGCCGTAAATTATAAGCAAATATATATATATATATTAAAACTGCATAGGGTCATAAACATAATTGGCAAATTATTAAAGATGGAAACCAACCAGGCAAAAGAATCTATAGGGATCTAACACCCACCGCAAACATCGCTATACAATTGAAGAAGTAATTTGTGATTTAACTGACTAGTAGTTAGAATCTCTTCCAACAATTACTTTAGCGGTCTACTAGCTCTTTTTAAAAAGTATAACTCTACGCCAGACTTATGACTAATTTTGCATTCGTTATCTACTTTATTACTAACTTGGCAAGTATTTTATTTTTAAATAGACTTTCGTTTCCTCTTTTTATAACGTCATTCTTCATGTAGATATCTTAATAATTTAAGACTTCTTCCTTGCTTTTTAACGAGGGTAAATTGTTTAAGCCTACCATCAAATTATTTTTAGTGAACAGGGGCCCACGGCTATATTGATCTATTAAGAATTTTTTTATCCAGCAATATAACGTGCTTAAACTTATATATTCGCTACACTCAAACTTAAGATGAAGATATCTTTTCCGGTCTATAATGCTTGCGTACTTGAATTTGCCTTCATAAAATTGTGATTTTTTTCATGTACCTTTTCGTTTTTTTATTTCACAGATAAACTGCAGGAATTTTTTCGTTCGTTTCTTAAAAAGGCATTTAAAGATCATTGCACTTCGGGGTTTGACTAGTTAAAGTTTTTAACAATACTTTTATAGGATCCGTCCAAATTCCTTGATACGGTGTAGTTAATAAGTCAAACTTCGGAGACTAGATTCATTTATAAATTGCATATTAAAAATCATCCTGGTGGGTTTGTCTTGCAACCTCAGCTTCCTATCTTTAGCACCCAGGTGGTGCCGTCATGCGTGGAGTGTTAATTCGCATAGCTTTCGTCCAATTTGAGCCTTGACCACCTGTTTTATGCAGCGTGCTTACAGTTGCAGAGAGGGGCAAGCATAACTCGTTGAAGCAGCGAATCTTATGTTTTTAAATTTAAAAAAAGCAATTGAATGGTGCGGTAGGTTTTACGGCCCTGGAATAGCGACGCCTACCCTTTGCTTCATAAAAAGCCAAAGAGGTACGGAATTTTGTAGAGTATTAAAGTTCACCCATTTTAAGAAGCGATGCAGCTATCCTGCTAGCTCGACTTCTTGTATAGCGCTTTGATAGCAGTTCATTGCAAAAGTCATAGGCAGTGTAGAGGATTTCTGTCCAACCATTATTGGTGGTCAGTTTTACGCGTTTGTTCAAAACTTTTCGTGAAGGTGGGGGGGGTGTGTTTAAAGGAAAAGGTTCTCTATGTTTGCTTGCTGAAGAGAGCAAGGCCTTTAGGTTTTAATTTTTTGGTTGAAGTTCCTTTACTACATCTGTGGTGAAA
Organism: Zophobas morio; assembly: GCF_036711695.1. Lineage (NCBI taxonomy): Eukaryota > Metazoa > Arthropoda > Insecta > Coleoptera > Tenebrionidae > Zophobas > Zophobas morio. The sequence continues at coordinate 14,667 of NW_026973299.1, read as the reverse complement.
ATACAATGAAAGTTGCTTAGATTAGTTTGAAAAAGCGACCAAAACATCATGTCACTTTCCCGCCCAGGTTAATCACTGGAAATAAATATAAGTCCCTAAAAGTTAAAAAACACGGTGGGCAAAGAAAAAAAAAAGCCCACCAACCAGAGCTATAATAATGCTCCAGTGATAGTGGTTTTAGCCTTACTTAAATAATTAATACTAATTACCAGCTGATTATTATTCTTTTCTTTAATGAGTTTAGAGACAGAAACCCCACAAGAATCCACTAAAGAGATATTCTAAAGTGAATACACCGCGGTCAAAAATGTAAGGAGGACAAAAAAACATGAGTAATATACATTATAGACTTAAGAATATAATTGCAACTATAATTGCAACGTAGTCTCTCTCTCTAGCTTTTAAACTCAGCGCACGCCATCAGGATGGCAAGCACACTCAAGCGGAGGGATTATAAAGATTACACGAACAAGAGTCCCACGTGTGCAGAAATTATTTAGATAGCAGAAATTAAAGATTTTTATAATTCTAAAAAATCTTAAAAGGTATTTTACATGATTAAAATAATTTTTTTTTTCCGCTTACTACTATCTATCAAACCAATCACTTAAAAGAGTAGAGCAAAGAGAGTTAAAAGACACTTCTGAAAACAAGTTACGGTAATACAAAATTGATCCTTTATTTGATAAATGTACTTGTAAGATGCTATCGCGTGTAATAGTATCCGAATATAATATTAAACTATAGCAATATATTGGAAAATCCTCACACGGGTGGTTAAATTACTCGGCAAGGACCTGTGTTATTAGGGTATTTGAATTTTTAAACTCTTTTATAATCAACCAGTTCAGATATATGTATTATATATATATATAAAGCACAAACACAAGGGCTTGACGAAACAAAAACTCCAATATAGAAGGCGGCTGCCTGTGAACATTTACTTTATAATAAAACTACCTTTCATATAAACATAAGAAAGCTAAAATATGGGAGTTGCCTTAAATTATAAAATGGGATCTATTTCTTAAGATTTGTCGAGAGGACTAAAAAGGTAGGACTTGATTAGGTAGAATTGCCATCGTAGTGGAAGGCTGAGTATATATATTTCAAATTAAATACTATAGGAAATTCGATCGGGGTTAAAATATGCAAAAATATTCCAAGGTCGTTTTACTTTTCTAGGTTGCCCTAATAGGAGAAAAATTAGTATACTTTGAGAAACCCCTAATGGCCTGTACATATATAAAATTTATCAAAAGAAAATTCTGTACTTCTTGAGAACTATCAGCTCCATTTTATTACTTTAAGGTAGGCGTGAGGCAAAAAAACTTTTTGGCTGCACCTATTCTGATGAAAGCGCTACCCTTAAGAAGGCACGTGAAGAATAGCCTAGCAAGATAACAAGTAATTTTGTCCCCATTCTTTTCTGACCATTAGTACATGAAGTAAACCAAGAGGGCATAACTGATATTAACTGGTTGCAACGATGTGTCGTGATATTATTAGCACAAAAAGGCAATTTTCCTTTGTAAGATTAATGTTAAAGTGATAAACTAGTGATTTTATTTTTTCCAGCATGTTTCCATTATTTTATTATTCTTTTTTACCTTACTCGTTAACAGCTTTCTCGTCTATTTTGGTTCACCAGATCTTGTTTATAGTTACGAATCTTTTTTTAGTACCCCTAAATCCTCTACTAAAGTTAATTTTGTCTAATATTACATTCCATATTCTCAAAAAACTTTTCAATTACCATTTTTAACCATGTCCTTAATCTACTTTTACAATAACATATAAAACCGACTCACTTGAGCGCAGTACCACCCATTTTTAAAAACTTACCATTTATTAAGTTTAATTAGCTTTTTTCGGCTTTTTAAACTTGAACAACAACTACTCATTCTGGTTCCACCACTTCGGCGTTATTAAGTTTAAAAGCACTTGTCTATACACATTTAAACTAGTTATCTAAAGTGTTGGATTTTTAACCACAGAAAAAAAATGGTAGCCTTATTAGGTAGGGTATCATTTGTTGAGTTATCAAGTCTTTACTCATCCCCTTACCCTAATAAATAATTACTAACTTTTATTTCTTTAAATTTATTTTCACTAATATCCATAGTTCTCCCAGCCTTCCAATTTTGGTAAACAGTCAATTTTTTTTTTTTTGGAGTGGCAAACTCACACTGGAGCTTCTAACATAAAATAATTAAAATGTTATCTAACCCATTTTAGTTATGGGCATCTTCATGACATCGATTAAATTAAGGTTTAAAGATTTTTGTAGGGTAAAACTTCTCAAACGCTCTATCCTGTATGTCGCCAAGTTAACCTTACTTGCCTTTCTCACAGCATCTTCAAATATTTTTATCTCGTTCGCTTTATCAACGCATTTTCATCTGATGATAACCAACTTTAAATTTTCATTTCATGAAGCTGAAAAGCTGCAATTTTTCTCGCTTTAATACTTTTTATTTAAAGCATATTAAGGTCTAAATTTCTACATTATCGCTGTGGTTCTAGAGAGTTTTTATGTAAAAGCTCTTCATCGAATTTATAAGTGCTATCGCCTTCAGAGAAGGTTTGCAATCTTAGTGACATGTACTATAAGTTTGGGTATAGTGCAATGCTCCTGTATGCGTCGTGCAATGTGAGTAAGTCTATTGGCATATTTTTACTTAATTCAGCGGAAGTGGTGTATAGCTACTGCAATTTTTACTTAATTGTAGTAAAAAGAAATCGCTTTTTTGCTTTTAATATCCTCTTAAACACTGCTCATAATTATTTGAATTCGTAAAGCAAAATTTTTGCATTTTTCTTAGGAAGTTAATTTTCTTTCGCTTAATTTTTTTTAAAAGAAAAGATCGTTTTTCTGGGCGTGTTAGATTTAGTCGCTAGTCGTCAATTGGGTATAATACTTGTGGCATTAGAAGGCTACCTCTAGGGCCGAAGACAACCCCTGTATGCCCTCTATACCATTGACTGTTTTAGTCCTTAAATATCGCGACGGAAAGCGCCCTGCCCAACCGGCATTGCTAAAGAGATGCTAAAAAAGTTTTTCCAAAAAACTTCGCCATTTTGCTTGACTCCTTATCGCACAATGAAAATGATTCACTTTTTGATAGTATCCAAGTTTTGCGGAACTTAAATAGACCTCAGCAGGGATCATCCCACTGGCCTACTTTTAGCAGTGGGTAAAACCGTTCAGGTAATGCTTCCACGCCGGATAAAAGAAATTATAGGATCCAGTGGTGTTTTCAGGATTCCAAGTTAAATTTTGGAGAGATTTCAAGAGCTCACAACTCTTAGATTTGTTAACTGAACGACTAGGGTCTTCAACTACATTACATCCACAAGTGTCATCTGTTTCAAAGTTACAAAAAACTTTTTAACCGCATACGGTAAGAGACTTTTTTTTGTAACTACGTGCACTAGGTGATCCTTAGCTTTCTACGATATCAAGTTTTCTATGCACACGCATCTTTCGGTTGAGACTTGGCACTACCATTGGACAGGCAGCTAATGTTCCGCAAGGCTCAGTATTACTCCTGCTCTTCGTGCTGCGTAAGGGGGATAGACCAATTTCTACGAATATTCCAACCTGCGTATCATTCTACTGCCTATTTAAAAGGTCCTTTCTCTATACGGCGATACAGATGCAAGAAAAAAAGCCCTTACGAGAAATGTCCCCCAAGTGATCCTTCTTTAGTGCGAAACGTTACATTGCACGACACTGATGACTTTTTTCAAAGATTGTTACTGCTTCGTTTGAACATGTAAATAGGTCTTTAAAGTGCACATCCTCTCCGGCTCGGGATGCGCTTAGAGCGCACATCCCTATTGTTTTTACACATCTACATTAGTATATATAATTCATGAGAAGACTTTCGGTAAGTTATAACAAAGAAGTCAAAGCTCGATTTAACCAAGCATCCGCACAAAAATAAATAAAAATGAAAAAAAAGTCTACACTTTTTGATGCATTTTAACTATTCTCCTTTATTGCGTGCCTAAAATTTCGGGGTCTATTGGTTATATTTTAAAATTTTAACTAAAGTATACTACTAATACCAATTTTTTTTGACAATGCCTCCGCGCTTAACGGAATATTTTTTCTTTAGGTCGTGTTGGTATTAGTGGAGCGAGAATATCTTGATAATTTTATATACTTTTTTTTAATACTCATTTACTTAACTAATTTATCGTTGTTAGAGCTCCATAATTTGATAGATGATTCCCTGTCACCTTAAGGTCAATGTCACTTTTTTGGCGTGATGTAAAGGTAAGAATCGTCAAAAAGTAACAAATTAGGTCCTTTTTATTAAACCTCAATAAAACAAGAATTATTAACTATAAAAAGTACTTTGCAAATTTTTTTTTAAATAGAGAAGCTGATTGATAGCATTACTAATTTAATTGTTTCTCGAATTCGTGTTTTTAGTATAAATACCAGGGTGCTTGGCAACAAAATTAACCCAAGGTTTCTTTCCCCATTGTGTATTTTATATCTTTATTACCAGACTGTATCAGGTTATACTAATCTACAGTTAATAAAATACAGTTTTATCATAAAAATCTTAGGAAATTTAAGAAATTTATTTTTTAATATAATTTGTAATTTATTGTTAAATCAGATTAATAACGAGTTGTTATATGCTATCTTGGTAAGCTTGTACTAAATTTAATTTTAGGTAGAGGTATATATATAGAACTTTATCGAATAAAGAATGAAAAATAGATTTTATCTCTTTGCTTTCTCCTTTGATCTTCCAATTTTTTTAAGTTCTTATTTTTCTGTACTGTTATTCTTAAGGTGTATTTTCTAAATTTATATATGTTATTTTATTTTATTTATTCATAACTCATTTTATATACTTTTTTTTTCAAGACTGGCTTATTTAACTAAGTGCAGTATCTAATGAAAAATGGGTTATTCCCTGTTTCCCTTAATTTTTCTCCAACTGGAGTTATTATGTAACTAAGCTTTATGTGATTACCCTAAGGATTTCTAAAAAAAAAACGCAGCATAATATGACATTCCGAGACGATCCAACAACCGCATGCATACCCAATAATTAAATAATTATGGTTTTATATAAACGGCTTCTTTCTTAAGGTAGAGCTTAATGTTCGGGCTAAATTTACTTATTTATTAATCACAATAACAATATGGAGCTAAACTAACTATCGTTTTTTTTTGCTGGCCCCTCATTTTATGTATGTACATCAAATAAGGTTGGAGAGAAGTTCCTAAAGGGGAGGTTTCGTGTGGCTCAGCTCGGTAATAAAGCCGAAGACGGAGTACCCCTTGTATTTGTCGCATCGTCATTTATTAACGTTTAAGTTAGAGTATATGGTTTGTACTTATTATAGCAAGAATTTTTCGGCAATTAGCTTCTTTTGTTATCGTAAGGAGCTTTAGTGCGAGAAGTAGTTGGCCTTTAATATAGTTCGTGGATGTTCGTGGAATTTTCAGTGTTTAGAATTTTCTCACCTTAATGCACGACTCTAAAATTTAATTGTAAAGGATAACCAATTACTGTTTTTATTAGGTACCTTTTATAGCAACTGCTTTAATATGTTAGTATGTATATATATATTTCATTAATAACAAGTTCGCTGCACAACAAACGACAACTTTATTTGTTGCGCATTCGACCGATCATTGCATACGCGTTTACTGTCTGGTCTACGACTCACCGGCACTATTCTCTTCGCTTAAAATAAGACGGAAAAAGCTGCTACGCCTTCTTTTTTTTTTTGGTTTTACGGCGTCTTTACAACATGTAGTTTTACAGGTTAGAATGAAGACTAGAAGACTGTAGGGCGTTTTAGCCGAAGTTAATAAATAGCTTAATAATCTTGAAGACAGAAGACAATTAAATAAATACTCAGCTAACTAGTTTTACTAGATATTTTAAATAGATTAAGAAAACTTTATTTAACAAAAGCAATTAATTTTTAATAATCTAAAGTCTTAAAAGTAACTGTTGTGGCAGCAACGCCATTAGATTTAATCATAGATCAGTATTGAAAAGATGAACGCTTTATAAACAAGAATTTTGCCTTAAAATTAAATAACTTTTTCTGTGTTGGTGATTTCACAGTTCGTTTTTATACTCTTTGGATAAGATATATTAATATTTTTGTCCATGTTAGTTAGTAACTTTTACTACTTCAAGATCTTTATATTCAGAATATTAGTGAATTCCTATGTTGTTCGTAAGCAACTGCAACTCTTTTGTTTGGTAACTTGCGTTTTCTATTTAAAAGCAATGATTAGGGTTTTAGAAACATTGATGTTAATTGCCCAGGTATTATACTATTTTTTTTTAAATCGATATAACTTTGTATTTAACGTGAACCAATTTATACTTTTAAAAAGAAGAGAATATTCTACGTCACCTGTAAGAAGTCAAGTCGTCGACATGTAGATTGAGAAAAGTGTAGGGGAATGATGTCATCTGAGTAACTGATTCCTGTAAGAGGCTCCAGCATGTTATGACATTGTCAACTGAACAAAAATGGTAGGGTGATACGAATTTAAGAGTGTCGATGATTTTAAAGTCTTAATCATGTAAAATACCCACTGCCATATTTTGTAAAAAGCATTCTCAACATCCAGTAAGAGTAAATCTGTTATTCTATTTCTTAGCATATTCGACAATACGAAGGATCTGGAATAGAAGAACCATATTGTCCTAAGTCCGAATTTATAATTGTTGAAATATATCGTTGCAGCAATAAATACATTTAATTGTAACAAGTAAACAGCTTTAGTTTTTCTACTGCAAATAGTAAATTAATAGGCCTAGAGGCAATTTTGCGTCATGGCGGAGTCGAGGGTTCGGGACACGAAGGATTATAGCAAACTACCAACAGTGAGAAAAACTTTAATACTCAGAGCTGAATAAACACTATTTGCTATTAGACCAACACCAGGCCTAAGTAGACACTTAATTAAGTTGTTCGAAATTTTATTAGGAACATAATGCCATTTTACTATTTTAATAATGATACTCGTTTTCATCATCAGATCAACTTTACAAAAGATTACTCGTAATTTCGTTGGCGATGTTTGCTAAAGAAGGAGTACTTAAATACATTTTATATAAGAATTAAAGTTTCTATATTAAATGGTTTCAAAGGTTTCTGCTTTCAACTGATTATTATATCTTAAACCTTCATTATTGTAAAGACGAGTCTTTTTTCGAAAAATTGAGCAAACGCCAAAAGGTTTTGTCTTCGCTGGTGTCGTTTGCGCTAGTTTACTTTTTTAAAGGCTGTTAGAATATGAGTTGAATGCAAATTTACTTTCTTAATCCGCTTGTAAAAGAAGGTTTTGATCAATGGGATTAAAGTATTTGGTACTTGCGTTTTTGATTTTTCCTTCCTAGTTGAATTAGCAAATAATTTTTACAAGAATCCTTATTAGCTGGATGGCTTTGTCTTTATATTTTTCTTTTATTAACTGATTTACTAATATGACTTCCCAAAATTTAAATGGAAGCATCTATCCTTTACATCGGGATTATGTATGATTTTACAACCTTTTTGTTTTATGGCAACTTATTTGGTTCTGGTTGATATATCCTAGGGGCTATAACCTACAAGTGCAATGAGGTGGGTTGTGATAGGAACAATTAGAGTAATGGTGATACATGGTAAGAGTCGTCTAGGAATTTTTAAGAATAACTTATTGAGCAGAGCGGGATTGCCTTTAGGTAACAGATAAGAAAAATGGCTAGGGAAGCTGGTTATTTTGGTGAACGTAGCTCTAGGGGAATTGGTTATCCGGGTTAGCAAACTTATTAAAAGGGTTTGTGGGATAAAAAAATTCACTGGCAGCAATCACAAATTTCGACATGTAAAAAAGAGTGTCTTGTATAGCTGTATTTAGTTTTATGGTAGGAGATTTATAGGCCTTTTTTCCCCTAGAGACAGGATGGATATAGCAAAACCATCCGCTTTAAAGCAAATTTCTTTAATAGATAATCCTTCTTTATAATAACTGCTGTTGATTTTACAATGATCATTGGTTTATATATCATATCTTGTGACATGGTTTACGATGAAGTTCAGATGTACAATAAAAAAGGTAATTAGCGTGGTAAAAGATTAATTTTAAAATAATTTTACGGGCATGATATTTTATTTTAGGTGGCTAGCTAAACGACTAATTTGCTTCTTAACTTTATGACTCACTGTTCTCTTGGCAGTAGTTTTTGCAGGGGAATTCCGATTAGGTTGGCTTATTATAAAATAAAAACTAATTAGAAAAACTTTAACTTTAGGAGTTATTTTTGTAGGTGTCATGTCATTTTTGAATTTTCTAAAATTGTTATTTCTAAGAAAAACAATATAATTACAGGGAAAAGTAAAAATATGCCTTCAAGCTTAACTTTGTATTTACTTACTATCACATACATTTATATTAATCATATAAGTTAGTTTCATATTCTAACGCAATTGTGTACTTGCCACTGACCTCTTGCAAAAGTTTATTATTAAAGGGCGTAATGGAACTACATGCACTCCCGAAAAGAAAAGGTGACGTGAACCGTAAAAATTAGTCAGTAAACTCACCAGTTTTTATATAAAAAGGGCGCTTTCTTAGAGTTTTGCTCAATTTTGGGCCGAATCATACAAAAGGAAAGCTTGTACATGACTTTGCTGCATTAAAATTAGTAAAAAAAAAATTTATTTCCACCTGGAGACACGGTGTCAGGTCATGAAAAGAAAGTTTTATAGAGAAAAGATATATATTTTAATGTTTCTAAATAATAAGCTTCCTAACTGTACATGAAATGTATAGTGTTCATCCCCTAGCAGAGTACAAGTAGCGGCATTAGACCCAAACTGCACCTTAGCATGGTTGACTTTGGTCTGGAGCGACGGGCGAAGACTCTACGAAGTTTCTTTAGTTTAAGTGGGTGGTTATATCCTTGATGGTTATTATATTTTTGTTTTTACTGTCATTACTACTCCTTAAGCGCTTAACTTTGCTTCTCTACTACAAACCGGCGGTGAAGACGAACTCTTGTGCCTTTCAGTCATTAAAAATCTCTTTCTAATGTCTCGATTCGAAGGCCCAGTCGTTCTGAGTGTGTTACTCGAAATTTATTTTAAAGTTTGAAGAGCACTTTAAAACTTCTGCTATTAAAAAGTTTAAAAGATTTAATTAAATAGCAATTTATTATAAAATTTACTTTACATTGCCTTTTTAACCGTCATTAAAGGTTTTTCTATTAAAGGTGATCGGAATTAAGTAGGATGCTTGGCTTTTGTAGCACACAGAAGTATCGCGATATAGTCTCTACTGGACTAAATCAGCGATTACTACTTTTGGATTAGTTCGCATTCAAATCCCACTATGTTCACCCCATAAAAACATTAAATCATCGCCGCGTGGAGCTAACCATTCCCGTTACCACATTGCCTCCTCTGCCCTCCACCCGGCGTTTTTTCTATAGCGAACAATTTTAACCCTTTATAGGCTACTGGCTACTATGTTTTCCGCTTGTCGCCTAGGTTCATTTTGGAAGACTAGGTTAATGGAATTTGACCCTAAAAGTCAGGCTCGAACTCTGAAACAATCTCTGATAATTGAGTACCATGTTCTAACGGATTAGGCTGTAACCAACAAAACATAAAAAAGAGATAAATTTAGTTATCAGTGTACGTAAAACAAACCTATTTTAAGCCCCAGAGTTTATCCCGTTAAAGGGTTAATCTAATAATTTTAATATTAGCACTTAGCAAAAGTTGCTATACAGTTTTATTTATAATTTTAAAACATTGGTTTAGTATGTCTTATATTTAGGAATAAGATGAAATAAAAAATTTAATTTTTAATATATCCTTTTTAAAACTGAGATAGGCGTACTATTTTATAAAGTAATTTTTTATTATAAGGAGAGTTCTAAGTGGTGTACGCGAGAACCGAAAGATACGCTGTTAAAGTGCAAAAACTCAAGGTTGACTGAAGTCCTCGGCAGGTGCTAGATTCCATGTTTAATGTGGACAAACCTTATGACTAACATTCTGCTTATGACTGGACCCTTTGGGTTCGTTAGCTAGAACTTTTTGGCTATATGGTTGACTTTGATCTTACATCTAATATTCAGGCTAATCAACATGAATATTAAAATGCATCGCGATGAGTAGTAAATTTCAAATGCTTCGAGTCATAGGAATAGAGCCGATTTTCCTTTTTCTTTTTTTTATCTTTAGAAAGGGTGAGTTCATCGCTGTTTTTGCCCGAATAAATATTGGCATTCAAAAAGTAGTGAATCTTTGCATCGTTCAAAACCATAATTTTACCATATTTTCTTGGTTTAATTGGCATATTCATTGCGGACATTTGCATCTAACAAGCATTTCGCTACGCAAGCGTATTCTTCATTAGAGTAGCACCATGACGGTTTTTTACAAACAGGTCAGATACTCAAGATAATGCAACCTTGGCATCAGTTTTATTGCTCTGCTCTATCAGATGCACTATCAAACAAAATGCATGCTAGAATGACCAGTGTTCGCTTCAAAGAGGTGACGCAGCGGAAGATTTTGGGACCGGTCCCAGCTGTAGCAAATATACATCAAGATTTTCATGATTTCATTTAAAGACTGAAAAATATATCAAGAGCCCTAGGAACTCTCGAAATCTATTAAATTTACATCATTGTAATTGTATACCCTCTAAAGAAAACCACAGTCTAACCTGCGATAACTTCCCGTTTATCCGTCGGATCATGACCTTCAATATTTCATTTGTGGACAGTAGCTACCAAGCAGAAGCCAAATAATTTCCGCATTGCTTTGCAAAACCAATAATGCCTGGAAGACGTGTAATTTTTTGTTATACTTCGTTGTTCCGGCCTTTGAACCTGGATGTTTTACAGATCATTTGAATCGTTCTTTTTCTAATATACCTTGGAATTTTGTCTTCTGCTTTTTTTCTGTCAATAGTATTCGAAGATAACTCTAAAGGTTCAGGTTCGACCCACTCCTCTCCGGAATCACTCTCATGGCCACGAAGCCAAGGTCAACAACGTAACACAGTAACACAGTATGCACAACACCGGAGACCCAATTTAAAACAATATACAGAAAACACAAAACGCAACTAGAAAATTAAAAATAAACATAGATTACAAAAAATATTGTATAATACATTAAATATAAAGTACAAAACCATAAAACACACAAATATAAACATAATAATACAAACAGAGACACACAAAACACTAACCCTCTAAATTTTCACTGAAAAATTATCCGTGAGTAATACGATCAGAAACCTGAGAGACAACCAATAAAAATACAAGAAAAGAGAAATTTAGTATTTCAACACAAAAAATTTAATTTGATATACCTTATTAATTGGATACAAACTAAACAAAGCTTATCTGGTTCAATTAACTTTATTATTAAATTTATTGTACGTACATGGAAGCTTATCTCGACCTTTCGTAAAGGTAATGAATACAGACCGGAACTTGGTCAATAAAAGTATACTTGATTTAAAATGCATTTTTTATACATATTTTGGTACAGTGTCCCCTTCTTAACCATTATAATCACTCTCTAACTCATAAATATTGTGGTTTATTCTTCCAAACAGGGGTCATTCAATTCTTTGCACGTCCTGAAGACTTGGAAGCCATGACACTAGTCGAGGAAGAAAAAATATCGTAGATAATGAGGCGGGGTTTAGTAAACACCAAACTGGGTTGGTAGTAATATAGTTCGTAATGAAAAATTATTTCTCAGGGCTCGTGAACTCCACCTGTCGAGAGCGCACTGACTGAAAGGTAATCAGACTGTCAGTGATTTCCCACTACCAACAATTATGTGGCACACTGCTTGATGGCAAAACCCCACCTCACCACACCTCACTAGGTAACCGTTGACGGGGTCAAGATACAAATTTGAATTTTTTTTTCATTCAAAGTTATAAACATAATAAAAACATTGACGTTTGGTAACGATTGGTAATTTTTTAAACTATAACCAGTGATAAATATCATGTTTAATTTTATAGATATAATAATAACAGTGAAAATAATAATAACGTTTAAATTTTTATATTTATAATAATAATAATTCGCCGCAAGTAATAAGAGAATATATACTAGTATAATAATTATGAAAATGGCTAACTATTTTTAGTTTTTAATATTCCTATACTTTTATAATAATAAATTTATTTACCATTTTTAAGGCCTTAACACTTATAGGCAGGGTTATTAGTCCAATTTTATTTTAGAAATAAAGATACTATCGCGCACTAGTCTCCTTGCGTAGGGTCTTATAAACGGCAGCTTAAGCAACTTTAGTTTAGTTCGTCAAGCACTTCACCCTCTCCTATTTTTTTATCTCTATATGCAGTTTTTGCTCTAAAAATATTCTTTACTTTAATAATATAACCGTCAAAATTAATGAATAACTGGGCTGTACGAGAAATATTTTCTTCGGCATAGCCTAATATCTACTGTATCTTGCTCGCAAACACCCGTAAAGGGAGGAGGGGGGAGGTATTCATATCTTTCGAAAAGAAACAAAATGTACAAAATGTGGGGCAAACATAGAGCACGTGTTTGACACGGACACAGTTATGTTGTATCAGCAGATAGTATAAAGCATGCGTGTTAACACATGATTTATTAGAATTAACTCCAAAAATAAAGGCGCGATAGGTGTTGCAGTGGTAGTGCAGAGCTCTGAGGCCGTATCTTACGATGCGAGTAGGATATATCTTAAAATTTGTCGATAAATATATAAAAGTTATATTAACATGAGTGTTGCCAAAATTTGAGGGCAGTTTCAACTTAATATCTATCTTAGTAATAGCATTCAGAAGAAAATTCATTTTTGCTACTAAAGAAAATCTGTAGAAAAAATATAAGCAAAAATTCTACTATGGTGGAAAACTCAGTATTAATAAAAAGGTCCCTTACGGTTGTTTTTAGTTTATAATACTCTAGCTACAGTCGTGTTCAATCTAAGCCCTTTTAGGTTAATTTGGATTAACGTGTAGAATTCATATAGCGCCTTTTAATAAAAACTAATAGCTTTATAGAGATAAATTTAAAGTAGACTTTAAACTGATAAAATGGTAACCAGAATTGAAATAAAGTATAATAAAAGAAAAAATAATTTATAAAAAAGCAAAGGTAATACGATATAATGCCACAATCATATTAATAATATAATCCCTTATTTGGTGAAAATGGTAGTCGACATGTAGAATTTTCATTGCGTTTTCTAATAATTAGTTGCTTGAACGCGGATAAATATTTAGTAGACCGTAGATCAATGAAATGACATTCATAAAGAAGATAAGTATAAGACTAAAATAGAGAAGAAATAGGAGGCAAAAGAATATGAACCGGTTTTTTTTAACCGCTAGGATATTACTCTTGGTCTTTCAGAATATTTTATTAATGGTTAAACTGTGTCCTTTATATAAAGCATACCGAAAGCATCAATGTTTGCCAGTGTTGTCGAAATTAACCGCAACTCCAAAAGAGGCCAGTTGGGCGCGGTTAATCCGTTTTAAGGGTACACAAGTTCGACACTCCTCGTTGTTCAGGCACCATTAGAACATTAAACTAGGGCAGCACAGAGGTTCAAGGGCTCTCTTTCCTAGAACTCTCTAGCTCCTATAAACTTCATGAACTTGTTAGTCTCTGAATAAACTCGGGCTCCCAGAGAGCATTGGACACTTACCCCGTTAGAGTCTAATAGCACTGACAACGAAGAAGGTGCGAACAAAGAACGAGAGTCATTTAATTATAGATTTTTAAACTGTTTATATACCTTTACAAAAGGTAAAAAAAAAGCATTTCCATTTATGTATATTTGTTTAAATCCAATTTAAGATTCAGAATAAACCCGTCTATTAGGTTCCGTTTAAAAAATACTTCAGAGACTTAATTACCATATTTGTATATAATAATATTTGTTTAAAATAGCCTCTGACATGGCTAAACATTTCCCGAATCTTCCACCATTTCTTAAATGGTTTTTTAATTACAAAATGTGTCCTATGTATCTTAGTGTAAAAAGAAATTAATTAAAGAAGTTTAGTAATAATGAATATCTTCAAGATTTCTATTTGCTATATCTTTTTTTAAGTAACTTAAAAGGTCTAAAACCCTTTGTTTTAAAGTGAAAACTTATTTTTATAATAAAAACTGAAAGATAGGAAACAAAATTTTTGACTAGTTTTTAAGCTAACTAGCTGTATTTCCTATATGCTATATATGTATATTTTATTGTCACTATAAACTTTTTTTAATGTAACTACTACTAAAGTCATAAGTTTTTGTTACTATTAGTGGTAACGTATCCACCATTATAAATATTTGTACTATTAAAATTACTAAAGCAAGCGTTATTGCTGTACTATTAATTTTTATACTACCATAAAATTAGTATTCTTAGCATCCCTTCAAGTTTTATTAGGCTCTATTTGAAAATTATAAATTACTTCTGAAGGTCATTACAAAAAATATTAGTCCCGAAGTCCACTTTGCGCTTTTAAAAGGTTTTTAGGATTATAGAATTCTACTCATTAATAAGGGCTAACTATAGTGTTGTATACCAAGCTCTCATAAAAATGGTACTTTCTCTAAAAAGTGTTTTACATTTCTTAATACG
>NW_026973298.1:0-18481 GCF_036711695.1 Zophobas morio | reverse complement strand
TCTGGCGTTCGTAGATACAAGAAAATTGTTAAAATTCTTCAGAAACGTCACTTTTGAAGTGTTTTCTTGTACTTTTAAGCCAATCAGATACCCTACGGGCTCGGAAAGTGCAACGAAACCATCAAATTTTAGCTAGAAACTGTATTTTTGTCGATTTTTATTGAATTTGAACTATATTTCAACGTTTTTTGATGGTTCTGAGCCACCAAACACACTTAAAGCATGCAGAATCGACTCAGAATAGGAAAAGGAGACGTTTAGGTCAATTTTATGCATTCTGGCGTTCGTAGATACAAGAAAACTGTTAAAATTCTTCAGAAACGTCACTTTTGAAGTGTTTTCTTGTACTTTTAAGCCAATCAGATACCCTACGGGCTCGGAAAGTGCAACGAAACCATCAAATTTTAGCTAGAAACTGTATTTTTGTCGATTTTTATTGAATTTGAACTATATTTCAACGTTTTTTGATGGTTCTGAGCCACCAAACACACTTAAAGCATGCAGAATCGACTCAGAATAGGAAAAGGAGACGTTTAGGTCAATTTTATGCATTCTGGCGTTCGTAGATACAAGAAAACTGTTAAAATTCTTCAGAAACGTCACTTTTGAAGTGTTTTCTTGTACTTTTAAGCCAATCAGATACCCTACGGGCTCGGAAAGTGCAACGAAACCATCAAATCTTAGCTAGAAACTGTATTTTTGTCGATTTTTATTGAATTTGAACTATATTTCAACGTTTTTTGATGGTTCTGAGCCACCAAACACACTTAAAGCATGCAGAATCGACTCAGAATAGGAAAAGGAGACGTTTAGGTCAATTTTATGCATTCTGGCGTTCGTAGATACAAGAAAACTGTTAAAATTCTTCAGAAACGTCACTTTTGAAGTGTTTTCTTGTACTTTTAAGCCAATCAGATACCCTACGGGCTCGGAAAGTGCAACGAAACCATCAAAATTTTAGCTAGAAACTGTATTTTTGTCGATTTTTATTGAATTTGAACTATATTTCAACGTTTTTTGATGGTTCTGAGCCACCAAACACACTTAAAGCATGCAGAATCGACTCAGAATAGGAAAAGGAGACGTTTAGGTCAATTTTATGCATTCTGGCGTTCGTAGATACAAGAAAACTGTTAAAATTCTTCAGAAACGTCACTTTTGAAGTGTTTTCTTGTACTTTTAAGCCAATCAGATACCCTACGGGCTCGGAAAGTGCAACGAAACCATCAAATTTTAGCTAGAAACTGTATTTTTGTCGATTTTTATTGAATTTGAACTATATTTCAACGTTTTTTGATGGTTCTGAGCCACCAAACACACTTAAAGCATGCAGAATCGACTCAGAATAGGAAAAGGAGACGTTTAGGTCAATTTTATGCATTCTGGCGTTCGTAGATACAAGAAAACTGTTAAAATTCTTCAGAAACGTCACTTTTGAAGTGTTTTCTTGTACTTTTAAGCCAATCAGATACCCTACGGGCTCGGAAAGTGCAACGAAACCATCAAATTTTAGCTAGAAACTGTATTTTTGTCGATTTTTATTGAATTTGAACTATATTTCAACGTTTTTTGATGGTTCTGAGCCACCAAACACACTTAAAGCATGCAGAATCGACTCAGAATAGGAAAAGGAGATGTTTAGGTCAATTTTATGCATTCTGGCGTTCGTAGATACAAGAAAACTGTTAAAATTCTTCAGAAACGTCACTTTTGAAGTGTTTTCTTGTACTTTTAAGCCAATCAGATACCCTACGGGCTCGGAAAGTGCAACGAAACCATCAAATTTTAGCTAGAAACTGTATTTTTGTCGATTTTTATTGAATTTGAACTATATTTCAACGTTTTTTGATGGTTCTGAGCCACCAAACACACTTAAAGCATGCAGAATCGACTCAGAATAGGAAAAGGAGACGTTTAGGTCAATTTTATGCATTCTGGCGTTCGTAGATACAAGAAAACTGTTAAAATTCTTCAGAAACGTCACTTTTGAAGTGTTTTCTTGTACTTTTAAGCCAATCAGATACCCTACGGGCTCGGAAAGTGCAACGAAACCATCAAATTTTAGCTAGAAACTGTATTTTTGTCGATTTTTATTGAATTTGAACTATATTTCAACGTTTTTTGATGGTTCTGAGCCACCAAACACACTTAAAGCATGCAGAATCGACTCAGAATAGGAAAAGGAGACGTTTAGGTCAATTTTATGCATTCTGGCGTTCGTAGATACAAGAAAACTGTTAAAATTCTTCAGAAACGTCACTTTTGAAGTGTTTTCTTGTACTTTTAAGCCAATCAGATACCCTACGGGCTCGGAAAGTGCAACGAAACCATCAAATTTTAGCTAGAAACTGTATTTTTGTCGATTTTTATTGAATTTGAACTATATTTCAACGTTTTTTGATGGTTCTGAGCCACCAAACACACTTAAAGCATGCAGAATCGACTCAGAATAGGAAAAGGAGATGTTTAGGTCAATTTTATGCATTCTGGCGTTCGTAGATACAAGAAAACTGTTAAAATTCTTCAGAAACGTCACTTTTGAAGTGTTTTCTTGTACTTTTAAGCCAATCAGATACCCTACGGGCTCGGAAAGTGCAACGAAACCATCAAATTTTAGCTAGAAACTGTATTTTTGTCGATTTTTATTGAATTTGAACTATATTTCAACGTTTTTTGATGGTTCTGAGCCACCAAGCACACTTAAAGCATGCAGAATCGACTCAGAATAGGAAAAGGAGACGTTTAGGTCAATTTTATGCATTCTGGCGTTCGTAGATACAAGAAAACTGTTAAAATTCTTCAGAAACGTCACTTTTGAAGTGTTTTCTTGTACTTTTAAGCCAATCAGATACCCTACGGGCTCGGAAAGTGCAACGAAACCATCAAATTTTAGCTAGAAACTGTATTTTTGTCGATTTTTATTGAATTTGAACTATATTTCAACGTTTTTTGATGGTTCTGAGCCACCAAACACACTTAAAGCATGCAGAATCGACTCAGAATAGGAAAAGGAGACGTTTAGGTCAATTTTATGCATTCTGGCGTTCGTAGATACAAGAAAACTGTTAAAATTCTTCAGAAACGTCACTTTTGAAGTGTTTTCTTGTACTTTTAAGCCAATCAGATACCCGACGGGCTCGGAAAGTGCAACGAAACCATCAAATTTTAGCTAGAAACTGTATTTTTGTCGATTTTTATTGAATTTGAACTATATTTCAACGTTTTTTGATGGTTCTGAGCCACCAAACACACTTAAAGCATGCAGAATCGACTCAGAATAGGAAAAGGAGACGTTTAGGTCAATTTTATGCATTCTGGCGTTCGTAGATACAAGAAAACTGTTAAAATTCTTCAGAAACGTCACTTTTGAAGTGTTTTCTTGTACTTTTAAGCCAATCAGATACCCTACGGGCTCGGAAAGTGCAACGAAACCATCAAATTTTAGCTAGAAACTGTATTTTTGTCGATTTTTATTGAATTTGAACTATATTTCAACGTTTTTTGATGGTTCTGAGCCACCAAACACACTTAAAGCATGCAGAATCGACTCAGAATAGGAAAAGGAGACGTTTAGGTCAATTTTATGCATTCTGGCGTTCGTAGATACAAGAAAACTGTTAAAATTCTTCAGAAACGTCACTTTTGAAGTGTTTTCTTATACTTTTAAGCCAATCAGATACCCTACGGGCTCGGAAAGTGCAACGAAACCATCAAATTTTAGCTAGAAACTGTATTTTTGTCGATTTTTATTGAATTTGAACTATATTTCAACGTTTTTTGATGGTTCTGAGCCACCAAACACACTTAAAGCATGCAGAATCGACTCAGAATAGGAAAAGGAGATGTTTAGGTCAATTTTATGCATTCTGGCGTTCGTAGATACAAGAAAACTGTTAAAATTCTTCAGAAACGTCACTTTTGAAGTGTTTTCTTGTACTTTTAAGCCAATCAGATACCCTACGGGCTCGGAAAGTGCAACGAAACCATCAAATTTTAGCTAGAAACTGTATTTTTGTCGATTTTTATTGAATTTGAACTATATTTCAACGTTTTTTGATGGTTCTGAGCCACCAAACACACTTAAAGCATGCAGAATCCACTCAGAATAGGAAAAGGAGACGTTTAGGTCAATTTTATGCATTCTGGCGTTCGTAGATACAAGAAAACTGTTAAAATTCTTCAGAAACGTCACTTTTGAAGTGTTTTCTTGTACTTTTAAGCCAATCAGATACCCTACGGGCTCGGAAAGTGCAACGAAACCATCAAATTTTAGCTAGAAACTGTATTTTTGTCGATTTTTATTGAATTTGAACTATATTTCAACGTTTTTTGATGGTTCTGAGCCACCAAACACACTTAAAGCATGCAGAATCGACTCAGAATAGGAAAAGGAGACGTTTAGGTCAATTTTATGCATTCTGGCGTTCGTAGATACAAGAAAACTGTTAAAATTCTTCAGAAACGTCACTTTTGAAGTGTTTTCTTGTACTTTTAAGCCAATCAGATACCCTACGGGCTCGGAAAGTGCAACGAAACCATCAAATTTTAGCTAGAAACTGTATTTTTGTCGATTTTTATTGAATTTGAACTATATTTCAACGTTTTTTGATGGTTCTGAGCCACCAAACACACTTAAAGCATGCAGAATCGACTCAGAATAGGAAAAGGAGACGTTTAGGTCAATTTTATGCATTCTGGCGTTCGTAGATTAAAGAAAACTGTTAAAATTCTTCAGAAACGTCACTTTTGAAGTGTTTTCTTGTACTTTTAAGCCAATCAGATACCCTACGGGCTCGGAAAGTGCAACGAAACCATCAAATTTTAGCTAGAAACTGTATTTTTGTCGATTTTTATTGAATTTGAACTATATTTCAACGTTTTTTGATGGTTCTGAGCCACCAAACACACTTAAAGCATGCAGAATCGACTCAGAATAGGAAAAGGAGACGTTTAGGTCAATTTTATGCATTCTGGCGTTCGTAGATACAAGAAAACTGTTAAAATTCTTCAGAAACGTCACTTTTGAAGTGTTTTCTTGTACTTTTAAGCCAATCAGATACCCGACGGGCTCGGAAAGTGCAACGAAACCATCAAATTTTAGCTAGAAACTGTATTTTTGTCGATTTTTATTGAATTTGAACTATATTTCAACGTTTTTTGATGGTTCTGAGCCACCAAACACACTTAAAGCATGCAGAATCGACTCAGAATAGGAAAAGGAGACGTTTAGGTCAATTTTATGCATTCTGGCGTTCGTAGATACAAGAAAACTGTTAAAATTCTTCAGAAACGTCACTTTTGAAGTGTTTTCTTATACTTTTAAGCCAATCAGATACCCTACGGGCTCGGAAAGTTCAACGAAACCATCAAATTTTAGCTAGAAACTGTATTTTTGTCGATTTTTATTGAATTTGAACTATATTTCAACGTTTTTTGATGGTTCTGAGCCACCAAACACACTTAAAGCATGCAGAATCGACTCAGAATAGGAAAAGGAGATGTTTAGGTCAATTTTATGCATTCTGGCGTTCGTAGATACAAGAAAACTGTTAAAATTCTTCAGAAACGTCACTTTTGAAGTGTTTTCTTGTACTTTTAAGCCAATCAGATACCCTACGGGCTCGGAAAGTGCAACGAAACCATCAAATTTTAGCTAGAAACTGTATTTTTGTCGATTTTTATTGAATTTGAACTATATTTCAACGTTTTTTGATGGTTCTGAGCCACCAAACACACTTAAAGCATGCAGAATCCACTCAGAATAGGAAAAGGAGACGTTTAGGTCAATTTTATGCATTCTGGCGTTCGTAGATACAAGAAAACTGTTAAAATTCTTCAGAAACGTCACTTTTGAAGTGTTTTCTTGTACTTTTAAGCCAATCAGATACCCTACGGGCTCGGAAAGTGCAACGAAACCATCAAATTTTAGCTAGAAACTGTATTTTTGTCGATTTTTATTGAATTTGAACTATATTTCAACGTTTTTTGATGGTTCTGAGCCACCAAACACACTTAAAGCATGCAGAATCGACTCAGAATAGGAAAAGGAGACGTTTAGGTCAATTTTATGCATTCTGGCGTTCGTAGATACAAGAAAACTGTTAAAATTCTTCAGAAACGTCACTTTTGAAGTGTTTTCTTGTACTTTTAAGCCAATCAGATACCCTACGGGCTCGGAAAGTGCAACGAAACCATCAAATTTTAGCTAGAAACTGTATTTTTGTCGATTTTTATTGAATTTGAACTATATTTCAATGTTTTTTGATGGTTCTGAGCCACCAAACACACTTAAAGCATGCAGAATCGACTCAGAATAGGAAAAGGAGACGTTTAGGTCAATTTTATGCATTCTGGCGTTCGTAGATTAAAGAAAACTGTTAAAATTCTTCAGAAACGTCACTTTTGAAGTGTTTTCTTGTACTTTTAAGCCAATCAGATACCCTACGGGCTCGGAAAGTGCAACGAAACCATCAAATTTTAGCTAGAAACTGTATTTTTGTCGATTTTTATTGAATTTGAACTATATTTCAACGTTTTTTGATGGTTCTGAGCCACCAAACACACTTAAAGCATGCAGAATCGACTCAGAATAGGAAAAGGAGACGTTTAGGTCAATTTTATGCATTCTGGCGTTCGTAGATACAAGAAAACTGTTAAAATTCTTCAGAAACGTCAC
This sequence comes from Zophobas morio, assembly GCF_036711695.1. NCBI lineage: Eukaryota > Metazoa > Arthropoda > Insecta > Coleoptera > Tenebrionidae > Zophobas > Zophobas morio. The sequence goes on along the minus strand of NW_026973298.1, from coordinate 11,805 downwards.
TTTTGAAGTGTTTTCTTATACTTTTAAGCCAATCAGATACCCTACGGGCTCGGAAAGTGCAACGAAACCATCAAATTTTAGCTAGAAACTGTATTTTTGTCGATTTTTATTGAATTTGAACTATATTTCAACGTTTTTTGATGGTTCTGAGCCACCAAACACACTTAAAGCATGCAGAATCGACTCAGAATAGGAAAAGGAGATGTTTAGGTCAATTTTATGCATTCTGGCGTTCGTAGATACAAGAAAACTGTTAAAATTCTTCAGAAACGTCACTTTTGAAGTGTTTTCTTGTACTTTTAAGCCAATCAGATACCCTACGGGCTCGGAAAGTGCAACGAAACCATCAAATTTTAGCTAGAAACTGTATTTTTGTCGATTTTTATTGAATTTGAACTATATTTCAACGTTTTTTGATGGTTCTGAGCCACCAAACACACTTAAAGCATGCAGAATCGACTCAGAATAGGAAAAGGAGACGTTTAGGTCAATTTTATGCATTCTGGCGTTCGTAGATACAAGAAAACTGTTAAAATTCTTCAGAAACGTCACTTTTGAAGTGTTTTCTTGTACTTTTAAGCCAATCAGATACCCTACGGGCTCGGAAAGTGCAACGAAACCATCAAATTTTAGCTAGAAACTGTATTTTTGTCGATTTTTATTGAATTTGAACTATATTTCAACGTTTTTTGATGGTTCTGAGCCACCAAACACACTTAAAGCATGCAGAATCGACTCAGAATAGGAAAAGGAGACGTTTAGGTCAATTTTATGCATTCTGGCGTTCGTAGATACAAGAAAACTGTTAAAATTCTTCAGAAACGTCACTTTTGAAGTGTTTTCTTGTACTTTTAAGCCAATCAGATACCCTACGGGCTCGGAAAGTGCAACGAAACCATCAAATTTTAGCTAGAAACTGTATTTTTGTCGATTTTTATTGAATTTGAACTATATTTCAACGTTTTTTGATGGTTCTGAGCCACCAAACACACTTAAAGCATGCAGAATCGACTCAGAATAGGAAAAGGAGACGTTTAGGTCAATTTTATGCATTCTGGCGTTCGTAGATTAAAGAAAACTGTTAAAATTCTTCAGAAACGTCACTTTTGAAGTGTTTTCTTGTACTTTTAAGCCAATCAGATACCCTACGGGCTCGGAAAGTGCAACGAAACCATCAAATTTTAGCTAGAAACTGTATTTTTGTCGATTTTTATTGAATTTGAACTATATTTCAACGTTTTTTGATGGTTCTGAGCCACCAAACACACTTAAAGCATGCAGAATCGACTCAGAATAGGAAAAGGAGACGTTTAGGTCAATTTTATGCATTCTGGCGTTCGTAGATACAAGAAAACTGTTAAAATTCTTCAGAAACGTCACTTTTGAAGTGTTTTCTTATACTTTTAAGCCAATCAGATACCCTACGGGCTCGGAAAGTGCAACGAAACCATCAAATTTTAGCTAGAAACTGTATTTTTGTCGATTTTTATTGAATTTGAACTATATTTCAACGTTTTTTGATGGTTCTGAGCCACCAAACACACTTAAAGCATGCAGAATCGACTCAGAATAGGAAAAGGAGATGTTTAGGTCAATTTTATGCATTCTGGCGTTCGTAGATACAAGAAAACTGTTAAAATTCTTCAGAAACGTCACTTTTGAAGTGTTTTCTTGTACTTTTAAGCCAATCAGATACCCTACGGGCTCGGAAAGTGCAACGAAACCATCAAATTTTAGCTAGAAACTGTATTTTTGTCGATTTTTATTGAATTTGAACTATATTTCAACGTTTTTTGATGGTTCTGAGCCACCAAACACACTTAAAGCATGCAGAATCGACTCAGAATAGGAAAAGGAGACGTTTAGGTCAATTTTATGCATTCTGGCGTTCGTAGATACAAGAAAACTGTTAAAATTCTTCAGAAACGTCACTTTTGAAGTGTTTTCTTGTACTTTTAAGCCAATCAGATACCCTACGGGCTCGGAAAGTGCAACGAAACCATCAAATTTTAGCTAGAAACTGTATTTTTGTCGATTTTTATTGAATTTGAACTATATTTCAACGTTTTTTGATGGTTCTGAGCCACCAAACACACTTAAAGCATGCAGAATCGACTCAGAATAGGAAAAGGAGACGTTTAGGTCAATTTTATGCATTCTGGCGTTCGTAGATACAAGAAAACTGTTAAAATTCTTCAGAAACGTCACTTTTGAAGTGTTTTCTTGTACTTTTAAGCCAATCAGATACCCTACGGGCTCGGAAAGTGCAACGAAACCATCAAATTTTAGCTAGAAACTGTATTTTTGTCGATTTTTATTGAATTTGAACTATATTTCAAAGTTTTTTGATGGTTCTGAGCCACCAAACACACTTAAAGCATGCAGAACGTTGTAATGCTAATGGTCTAGAACTTAACCTGCGTAAATGTAAGATAGTGTCTTATTCCCGTAAGAAAAGTAAGTTTTTGTATGACTACTCCATATCAGGTCATATTATAGAGAGAGCAGATTCGGTGAAAGACTTGGGAGTTCAATTTGATAAATGTTTAACATTTATTGATCATGTAGAAACAATCACCCAACGCAGTTTCAAAACACTTGGATTTATAGTAAGAACGTGCGCATGTTTCAATAATGCCGATGCAATTAAAACACTATTTCAAGCTTTTATTAGAACTAAATTAGAATATTGCGCATTAATATGGTCCACGAATTACGCAAATCAAAGTATCAGTTTAGAAAAGGTTCAACGGCGGTGTCTTAAATATATGTATAATGTAAAATTTGGTAGATTCCCCAGCAGAGGATTTGATCAAGCAAAGCTATTAACTCACAGTAATATGTCAACATTGGAAAATCGTCGGAAAATATCTGCTGTTAAATTCTTATTTAAAATTTTACATGGGAATGTTGACTGTGCTGAACTGTTATCTTACATTATGTTTTTTGTTCCAAGAATTCAGTCAAGATATCATAATATGTTCTTATGTCCAAGAGCCAAAACCAATGTATTAATAATAAACTCCCCTGCGCACAAAATGATGAAATTAGCGAATGAGTTAGACGAATCATGTGACATTGTCCAGTGTAACTACACTGAATTAATAAATTGTGCAAAATCAATATTTAAATAAGAATAAGGTTTAGTATAAAATGTGAGGTAGTAAACACGGCTGAATTTATTTAATTTATTTAATTATTTAATTATTATTATTATTTTTTCTTTTTCTTTTTATTATTATTATTAGTTTATTCATACAGATTTGTAGTTCACCGAAGTATTGTGCGGCGAGCAATTGAAATGTGAAATCTGAATTACGTCTAAGTTATATATTTGTATTATTTTTTTTTTTTTATTTTTTTAAGTTAATTTTAAGTTTAGTTTACTTATCGTTATGTTTACATGTCATTTAATTTATTTATTTTGTCCTATAATTGGATATTATTCTGTTGGGCAAATATATCATTATTATTATTATTATTAGAATCGACTCAGAATAGGAAAAGGAGACGTTTAGGTCAATTTTATGCATTCTGGCGTTCGTAGATACAAGAAAACTGTTAAAATTCTTCAGAAACGTCACTTTTGAAGTGTTTTCTTGTACTTTTAAGCCAATCAGATACCCTACGGGCTCGGAAAGTGCAACGAAACCATCAAATTTTAGCTAGAAACTGTATTTTTGTCGATTTTTATTGAATTTGAACTATATTTCAACGTTTTTTGATGGTTCTGAGCCACCAAACACACTTAAAGCATGCAGAATCGACTCAGAATAGGAAAAGGAGACGTTTAGGTCAATTTTATGCATTCTGGCGTTCGTAGATACAAGAAAACTGTTAAAATTCTTCAGAAACGTCACTTTTGAAGTGTTTTCTTGTACTTTTAAGCCAATCAGATACCCTACGGGCTCGGAAAGTGCAACGAAACCATCACATTTTAGCTAGAAACTGTATTTTTGTCGAATTTTATTGAATTTGAACTATATTTCAACGTTTTTTGATGGTTCTGAGCCACCAAACACACTTAAAGCATGCAGAATCGACTCAGAATAGGAAAAGGAGACGTTTAGGTCAAATTTATGCATTCTGGCGTTCGTAGATACAAGAAAACTGTTAAAATTCTTCAGAAACGTCACTTTTGAAGTGTTTTCTTGTACTTTTAAGCCAATCAGATACCCTACGGGCTCGGAAAGTGCAACGAAACCATCAAATTGTAGCTAGAAACTGTATTTTTGTCGATTTTTATTGAATTTGAACTATATTTCAACGTTTTTTGATGGTTCTGAGCCACCAAACACACTTAAAGCATGCAGAATCGACTCAGAATAGGAAAAGGAGACGTTTAGGTCAATTTTATGCATTCTGGCGTTCGTAGATACAAGAAAACTGTTAAAATTCTTCAGAAACGTCACTTTTGAAGTGTTTTCTTATACTTTTAAGCCAATCAGATACCCTACGGGCTCGGAAAGTGCAACGAAACCATCAAATTTTAGCTAGAAACTGTATTTTTGTCGATTTTTATTGAATTTGAACTATATTTCAACGTTTTTTGATGGTTCTGAGCCACCAAACACACTTAAAGCATGCAGAATCGACTCAGAATAGGAAAAGGAGACGTTTAGGTCAATTTTATGCATTCTGGCGTTCGTAGATACAAGAAAACTGTTAAAATTCTTCAGAAACGTCACTTTTGAAGTGTTTTCTTGTACTTTTAAGCCAATCAGATACCCTACGGGCTCGGAAAGTGCAACGAAACCATCAAATTTTAGCTAGAAACTGTATTTTTGTCGATTTTTATTGAATTTGAACTATATTTCAACGTTTTTTGATGGTTCTGAGCCACCAAACACACTTAAAGCATGCAGAATCGACTCAGAATAGGAAAAGGAGACGTTTAGGTCAATTTTATGCATTCTGGCGTTCGTAGATACAAGAAAACTGTTAAAATTCTTCAGAAACGTCACTTTTGAAGTGTTTTCTTGTACTTTTAAGCCAATCAGATACCCTACGGGCTCGGAAAGTGCAACGAAACCATCAAATTTTAGCTAGAAACTGTATTTTTGTCGATTTTTATTGAATTTGAACTATATTTCAACGTTTTTTGATGGTTCTGAGCCACCAAACACACTTAAAGCATGCAGAATCGACTCAGAATAGGAAAAGGAGACGTTTAGGTCAATTTTATGCATTCTGGCGTTCGTAGATACAAGAAAACTGTTAAAATTCTTCAGAAACGTCACTTTTGAAGTGTTTTCTTGTACTTTTAAGCCAATCAGATACCCTACGGGCTCGGAAAGTGCAACGAAACCATCAAATTTTAGCTAGAAACTGTATTTTTGTCGATTTTTATTGAATTTGAACTATATTTCAACGTTTTTTTGATGGTTCTGAGCCACCAAACACACTTAAAGCATGCAGAATCGACTCAGAATAGGAAAAGGAGACGTTTAGGTCAATTTTATGCATTCTGGCGTTCGTAGATACAAGAAAACTGTTAAAATTCTTCAGAAACGTCACTTTTGAAGTGTTTTCTTGTACTTTTAAGCCAATCAGATACCCTACGGGCTCGGAAAGTGCAACGAAACCATCAAATTTTAGCTAGAAACTGTATTTTTGTCGATTTTTATTGAATTTGAACTATATTTCAACGTTTTTTGATGGTTCTGAGCCACCAAACACACTTAAAGCATGCAGAATCGACTCAGAATAGGAAAAGGAGACGTTTAGGTCAATTTTATGCATTCTGGCGTTCGTAGATACAAGAAAACTGTTAAAATTCTTCAGAAACGTCACTTTTGAAGTGTTTTCTTGTACTTTTAAGCCAATCAGATACCCTACGGGCTCGGAAAGTGCAACGAAACCATCAAATTTTAGCTAGAAACTGTATTTTTGTCGATTTTTATTGAATTTGAACTATATTTCAACGTTTTTTGATGGTTCTGAGCCACCAAACACACTTAAAGCATGCAGAATCGACTCAGAATAGGAAAAGGAGACGTTTAGGTCAATTTTATGCATTCTGGCGTTCGTAGATACAAGAAAACTGTTAAAATTCTTCAGAAACGTCACTTTTGAAGTGTTTTCTTGTACTTTTAAGCCAATCAGATACCCTACGGGCTCGGAAAGTGCAACGAAACCATCAAATTTTAGCTAGAAACTGTATTTTTGTCGATTTTTATTGAATTTGAACTATATTTCAACGTTTTTTGATGGTTCTGAGCCACCAAACACACTTAAAGCATGCAGAATCGACTCAGAATAGGAAAAGGAGACGTTTAGGTCAATTTTATGCATTCTGGCGTTCGTAGATACAAGAAAACTGTTAAAATTCTTCAGGAAACGTCACTTTTGAAGTGTTTTCTTGTACTTTTAAGCCAATCAGATACCCTACGGGCTCGGAAAGTGCAACGAAACCATCAAATTTTAGCTAGAAACTGTATTTTTGTCGATTTTTATTGAATTTGAACTATATTTCAACGTTTTTTGATGGTTCTGAGCCACCAAACACACTTAAAGCATGCAGAATCGACTCAGAATAGGAAAAGGAGACGTTTAGGTCAATTTTATGCATTCTGGCGTTCGTAGATACAAGAAAACTGTTAAAATTCTTCAGAAACGTCACTTTTGAAGTGTTTTCTTGTACTTTTAAGCCAATCAGATACCCTACGGGCTCGGAAAGTGCAACGAAACCATCAAATTTTAGCTAGAAACTGTATTTTTGTCGATTTTTATTGAATTTGAACTATATTTCAACGTTTTTTGATTGGTTCTGAGCCACCAAACACACTTAAAGCATGCAGAATCGACTCAGAATAGGAAAAGGAGACGTTTAGGTCAATTTTATGCATTCTGGCGTTCGTAGATACAAGAAAACTGTTAAAATTCTTCAGAAACGTCACTTTTGAAGTGTTTTCTTGTACTTTTAAGCCAATCAGATACCCTACGGGCTCGGAAAGTGCAACGAAACCATCAAATTTTAGCTAGAAACTGTATTTTTGTCGATTTTTATTGAATTTGAACTATATTTCAACGTTTTTTGATGGTTCTGAGCCACCAAACACACTTAAAGCATGCAGAATCGACTCAGAATAGGAAAAGGAGACGTTTAGGTCAATTTTATGCATTCTGGCGTTCGTAGATACAAGAAAACTGTTAAAATTCTTCAGAAACGTCACTTTTGAAGTGTTTTCTTGTACTTTTAAGCCAATCAGATACCCTACGGGCTCGGAAAGTGCAACGAAACCATCAAATTTTAGCTAGAAACTGTATTTTTGTCGATTTTTATTGAATTTGAACTATATTTCAACGTTTTTTGATGGTTCTGAGCCACCAAACACACTTAAAGCATGCAGAATCGACTCAGAATAGGAAAAGGAGACGTTTAGGTCAATTTTATGCATTCTGGCGTTCGTAGATACAAGAAAACTGTTAAAATTCTTCAGAAACGTCACTTTTGAAGTGTTTTCTTGTACTTTTAAGCCAATCAGATACCCTACGGGCTCGGAAAGTGCAACGAAACCATCAAATTTTAGCTAGAAACTGTATTTTTGTCGATTTTTATTGAATTTGAACTATATTTCAACGTTTTTTGATGGTTCTGAGCCACCAAACACACTTAAAGCATGCAGAATCGACTCAGAATAGGAAAAGGAGACGTTTAGGTCAATTTTATGCATTCTGGCGTTCGTAGATACAAGAAAACTGTTAAAATTCTTCAGAAACGTCACTTTTGAAGTGTTTTCTTGTACTTTTAAGCCAATCAGATACCCTACGGGCTCGGAAAGTGCAACGAAACCATCAAATTTTAGCTAGAAACTGTATTTTTGTCGATTTTTATTGAATTTGAACTATATTTCAACGTTTTTTGATGGTTCTGAGCCACCAAACACACTTAAAGCATGCAGAATCGACTCAGAATAGGAAAAGGAGACGTTTAGGTCAATTTTATGCATTCTGGCGTTCGTAGATACAAGAAAACTGTTAAAATTCTTCAGAAACGTCACTTTTGAAGTGTTTTCTTGTACTTTTAAGCCAATCAGATACCCTACGGGCTCGGAAAGTGCAACGAAACCATCAAATTTTAGCTAGAAACTGTATTTTTGTCGATTTTTATTGAATTTGAACTATATTTCAACGTTTTTTGATGGTTCTGAGCCACCAAACACACTTAAAGCATGCAGAATCGACTCAGAATAGGAAAAGGAGACGTTTAGGTCAATTTTATGCATTCTGGCGTTCGTAGATACAAGAAAACTGTTAAAATTCTTCAGAAACGTCACTTTTGAAGTGTTTTCTTGTACTTTTAAGCCAATCAGATACCCTACGGGCTCGGAAAGTGCAACGAAACCATCAAATTTTAGCTAGAAACTGTATTTTTGTCGATTTTTATTGAATTTGAACTATATTTCAACGTTTTTTGATGGTTCTGAGCCACCAAACACACTTAAAGCATGCAGAATCGACTCAGAATAGGAAAAGGAGACGTTTAGGTCAATTTTATGCATTCTGGCGTTCGTAGATACAAGAAAACTGTTAAAATTCTTCAGAAACGTCACTTTTGAAGTGTTTTCTTGTACTTTTAAGCCAATCAGATACCCTACGGGCTCGGAAAGTGCAACGAAACCATCAAATTTTAGCTAGAAACTGTATTTTTGTCGATTTTTATTGAATTTGAACTATATTTCAACGTTTTTTGATGGTTCTGAGCCACCAAACACACTTAAAGCATGCAGAATCGACTCAGAATAGGAAAAGGAGACGTTTAGGTCAATTTTATGCATTCTGGCGTTCGTAGATACAAGAAAACTGTTAAAATTCTTCAGAAACGTCACTTTTGAAGTGTTTTCTTGTACTTTTAAGCCAATCAGATACCCTACGGGCTCGGAAAGTGCAACGAAACCATCAAATTTTAGCTAGAAACTGTATTTTTGTCGATTTTTATTGAATTTGAACTATATTTCAACGTTTTTTGATGGTTCTGAGCCACCAAACACACTTAAAGCATGCAGAATCGACTCAGAATAGGAAAAGGAGACGTTTAGGTCAATTTTATGCATTCTGGCGTTCGTAGATACAAGAAAACTGTTAAAATTCTTCAGAAACGTCACTTTTGAAGTGTTTTCTTGTACTTTTAAGCCAATCAGATACCCTACGGGCTCGGAAAGTGCAACGAAACCATCAAATTTTAGCTAGAAACTGTATTTTTGTCGATTTTTATTGAATTTGAACTATATTTCAACGTTTTTTGATGGTTCTGAGCCACCAAACACACTTAAAGCATGCAGAATCGACTCAGAATAGGAAAAGGAGACGTTTAGGTCAATTTTATGCATTCTGGCGTTCGTAGATACAAGAAAACTGTTAAAATTCTTCAGAAACGTCACTTTTGAAGTGTTTTCTTGTACTTTTAAGCCAATCAGATACCCTACGGGCTCGGAAAGTGCAACGAAACCATCAAATTTTAGCTAGAAACTGTATTTTTGTCGATTTTTATTGAATTTGAACTATATTTCAACGTTTTTTGATGGTTCTGAGCCACCAAACACACTTAAAGCATGCAGAATCGACTCAGAATAGGAAAAGGAGACGTTTAGGTCAATTTTATGCATTCTGGCGTTCGTAGATACAAGAAAACTGTTAAAATTCTTCAGAAACGTCACTTTTGAAGTGTTTTCTTGTACTTTTAAGCCAATCAGATACCCTACGGGCTCGGAAAGTGCAACGAAACCATCAAATTTTAGCTAGAAACTGTATTTTTGTCGATTTTTATTGAATTTGAACTATATTTCAACGTTTTTTGATGGTTCTGAGCCACCAAACACACTTAAAGCATGCAGAATCGACTCAGAATAGGAAAAGGAGACGTTTAGGTCAATTTTATGCATTCTGGCGTTCGTAGATACAAGAAAACTGTTAAAATTCTTCAGAAACGTCACTTTTGAAGTGTTTTCTTGTACTTTTAAGCCAATCAGATACCCTACGGGCTCGGAAAGTGCAACGAAACCATCAAATTTTAGCTAGAAACTGTATTTTTGTCGATTTTTATTGAATTTGAACTATATTTCAACGTTTTTTGATGGTTCTGAGCCACCAAACACACTTAAAGCATGCAGAATCGACTCAGAATAGGAAAAGGAGACGTTTAGGTCAATTTTATGCATTCTGGCGTTCGTAGATACAAGAAAACTGTTAAAATTCTTCAGAAACGTCACTTTTGAAGTGTTTTCTTGTACTTTTAAGCCAATCAGATACCCTACGGGCTCGGAAAGTGCAACGAAACCATCAAATTTTAGCTAGAAACTGTATTTTTGTCGATTTTTATTGAATTTGAACTATATTTCAACGTTTTTTGATGGTTCTGAGCCACCAAACACACTTAAAGCATGCAGAATCGACTCAGAATAGGAAAAGGAGACGTTTAGGTCAATTTTATGCATTCTGGCGTTCGTAGATACAAGAAAACTGTTAAAATTCTTCAGAAACGTCACTTTTGAAGTGTTTTCTTGTACTTTTAAGCCAATCAGATACCCTACGGGCTCGGAAAGTGCAACGAAACCATCAAATTTTAGCTAGAAACTGTATTTTTGTCGATTTTTATTGAATTTGAACTATATTTCAACGTTTTTTGATGGTTCTGAGCCACCAAACACACTTAAAGCATGCAGAATCGACTCAGAATAGGAAAAGGAGACGTTTAGGTCAATTTTATGCATTCTGGCGTTCGTAGATACAAGAAAACTGTTAAAATTCTTCAGAAACGTCACTTTTGAAGTGTTTTCTTGTACTTTTAAGCCAATCAGATACCCTACGGGCTCGGAAAGTGCAACGAAACCATCAAATTTTAGCTAGAAACTGTATTTTTGTCGATTTTTATTGAATTTGAACTATATTTCAACGTTTTTTGATGGTTCTGAGCCACCAAACACACTTAAAGCATGCAGAATCGACTCAGAATAGGAAAAGGAGACGTTTAGGTCAATTTTATGCATTCTGGCGTTCGTAGATACAAGAAAACTGTTAAAATTCTTCAGAAACGTCACTTTTGAAGTGTTTTCTTGTACTTTTAAGCCAATCAGATACCCTACGGGCTCGGAAAGTGCAACGAAACCATCAAATTTTAGCTAGAAACTGTATTTTTGTCGATTTTTATTGAATTTGAACTATATTTCAACGTTTTTTGATGGTTCTGAGCCACCAAACACACTTAAAGCATGCAGAATCGACTCAGAATAGGAAAAGGAGACGTTTAGGTCAATTTTATGCATTCTGGCGTTCGTAGATACAAGAAAACTGTTAAAATTCTTCAGAAACGTCACTTTTGAAGTGTTTTCTTGTACTTTTAAGCCAATCAGATACCCAACGGGCTCGGAAAGTGCAACGAAACCATCAAATTTTAGCTAGAAACTGTATTTTTGTCGATTTTTATTGAATTTGAACTATATTTCAACGTTTTTTGATGGTTCTGAGCCACCAAACACACTTAAAGCATGCAGAATCGACTCAGAATAGGAAAAGGAGACGTTTAGGTCAATTTTATGCATTCTGGCGTTCGTAGATACAAGAAAACTGTTAAAATTCTTCAGAAACGTCACTTTTGAAGTGTTTTCTTGTACTTTTAAGCCAATCAGATACCCTACGGGCTCGGAAAGTGCAACGAAACCATCAAATTTTAGCTAGAAACTGTATTTTTGTCGATTTTTATTGAATTTGAACTATATTTCAACGTTTTTTGATGGTTCTGAGCCACCAAACACACTTAAAGCATGCAGAATCGACTCAGAATAGGAAAAGGAGACGTTTAGGTCA